>NC_092227.1:57823618-58038618 GCF_036320965.1 Panulirus ornatus | reverse complement strand
ACCCTTGTATACCACATCGCTCCAATTCACTCTATTCCTTGCCCTCCTTTCACCCTCCTGCATGTTCAGGCCCCGATCACACAAAATCTTTTTCACTCCATCTTTCCACCTCCAATTTGGTCTCCCTCTTCTCCTCGTTCCCTCCACCTCCGACACATATATCCTCTTGGTCAATCTTTCCTCACTCATTCTCTCCATGTGCCCAAACCATTTTAAAACACTCTCTTCTGCTCTCTCAACCACGCTCTTTTTATTTCCACACATCTCTCTTACCCTTACGTTACTTACTCGATCAAACCACCTCACACCACACATTGTCCTCAAACATCTCATTTCCAGCACATCCATCCTCCTGCGCACAACTCTATCCATAGCCCACGCCTCGCAACCATACAACATTGTATATATATATATATATATATATATATATATATATATATATATATATATATATATATATATATATATATATATATATATTAGCGCAAGCTGGGAGCAGGTTTCCTTTAATGCACATTGAATTAAATACGACATGATATTTAGAGTTATTAATCATCTTTCTTATGTTCTCTAATCATCATCTCATTATCATTCTACCATTAGGTGGGTGCTTAAATTCCATTTGTCTAAAATCATCCATAATATTTCAATCAAGCTTTCGCCTTCACGTAGGCATCATCAGGAACCGTTGAGGAAACACAGAAGAACAATAATGAGGTTGGAAGACAGAAAGTCCATCATCAAATACACTACGTTGGACCAAGCGAGACCGTATATCCATACTTGATTGCCGTTTACAGCGTCAGCGAGGTAGCGCTAGGACCAGATGAAGAAAGGCCACATATGCTCATATCCATTCTCTAGCCGTTCTGTGTAATGCATTGAAACAGCTAGTCTCTATCTACATCCAAGACCTACAAACCTTTCCATGGTTTATCCAATCGCTTCATATGCCGTGGTTCATTTCACTGCCAGCATGTCGATTCCGGTGTACTACATGGTTCTAATTCACTCAATTCCGTGCACGCCTTTCACCCTCCTGCTTGCTAAGACCCCTATCACTCAAAACTTTTTTCGCTCCATCCTTCCATCTCTAAATTGGTCCACCCGTTCTCCTTGTTCCCTCCACTTTTGACACATACATATTCTCTTTGTCAACCTTTCCTCACTCCTCTCCATATGCCACATCATTTTAGTACACACTCTTCTACTCTCTCAAATACACTCTTTATTACCACACAACTCTCTTACCCTTTCATTACTTACTCGATCAAACCACCTCACAACATACTGTCCACAAACATATAACTTCCAACACATGCACCCTCCTCCGCACAACCTTATTTATCGCCCAATCCTCGCATCAATATAATATTGCTGGAACTACTATTCCTTCAAACGTACCCATTTTTACTCCCCAAAATAACGTTCTCTGCTTTTTCGCACATTCTTCAGCGCTTCCAGAACCTCCGCCTGCTCACCCACCCATGACTAACTTTAGCTTCCATGGTTTCATTCCCTGCCATGTGCATTCCCAAGTGTCTAAAACATTTCAACTGCCACACTACCCACCTTCGAATTTGAATGACGCATAACTAATACCCAGTCTCTTACATCAAAACTGCTGACACACTCTTTCAGCTACTCCCAAAGGTCTTGTTGTATATATATATATATATATATATATATAT
This sequence comes from Panulirus ornatus, assembly GCF_036320965.1. Lineage (NCBI taxonomy): Eukaryota > Metazoa > Arthropoda > Malacostraca > Decapoda > Palinuridae > Panulirus > Panulirus ornatus. Next base: position 58,036,927 of record NC_092227.1, on the reverse strand, counting down.
ATATATATATATATATATATATAGATAGATAGATAGATAGATAGATAGATAGATAGATAGATAGATAGATAGATAGATAGATAGACAGATAGATAGATAGATAGATAGATAGAGAGAGAGAGAGAGAGAGAGAGAGAGAGAGAGAGAGAGAGAGAGAGGATATAAGTGTCAGAGGTGGAGGGAACAAGGAGAGGTGGGAGACCAAATTGGAGGGGGAAGGATTGCGTGAAAAAGATTTTGAGCGATCGGGGCCTCAACATACAGGAGGGCGAAAGGCGTGCAAGGAAAAGAGTGAATTGGAACGATGTGGTATTCCAGGGACGACGCGCTGTCAGTGGATTAAACCAGGGGATGTGCAGCGTCTGGGGTAAACCATGGAAAGTTTTGTTGGGCCTGGATACGGAAAGGGAGCTGTGGTTTCGGTGCATTATACATGACAGCTAGAGACTGAGTGTGAAAAAAATGTGGCCTTTGTTGTCTTTTCCTGGCGCTACCTCGCGCGCACGTGGGGTGAGGAGGGTGCTATTTCATGTGTGGCGGGGTGGCGGCGAGAATGGATGAAGGCAGCATGTATATATACATGTATATATACATATATATATATGTATATGTCTGTGTATGTATATGTATACATTGAAATGTACAGGCATGTATATGTACGTGTGTTGGCGTTCATGTAAATACATGTGTATGTGGGGAGGGGGGGGGTCATTCTTTCGTCTGTTTTCTTGCGCTTACCCGCTAACGCGGGAGACAGCGACAAAGTACAATAATATCAATAATGAAATAATAATTATATATATATATATATATATATATATATATATATATATATATATATATATATATATATATATATTTTCTTTGTCGCTGTCTCCCGCGTTTGCGAGGTAGCGCAAGGAAACAGACGAAAGAAATGGCCCAACCCACCCCCATACACATGTATATACATACGTCCACACACGCAAATATACATACCTACACAGCTTTCCATGGTTTATCCCAGACGCTTCACATGCCCTGATTCAATCCACTGACAGCACGTCAACCCCGGTATACCACATCGATCCAATTCACTCTATTCCTTGCCCTCCTTTCATCCTCCTGAATGTTCAGGCCCCGATCACACAAAATCTTTTTCACTCCATCTTTCCACCTCCAATTTGGTCTCCCACTTCTCCTCGTTCCCTCCACCTCCGACACATATATCCTCTTGGTCAATCTTTCCTCACTCATTCTCTCCATGTGTCCAAACCATTTCAAAACACCCTCTTCTGCTCTCTCAACCACGCTCTTTTTATTTCCACATATCTCTCTTACCCTTACGTTACTTAATCGATCAAACCACCTCACACCACACATTGTCCTCAAACATCTCATTTCCAGCACATCCACCCTCCTGCGCACAACTCTATCCATAGCCCACGCCTCGCAACCATACAACATTGTTGGAACCACTATTCCTTCAAACATACCCATTTTTGCTTTCCGAGATAATGTTCTCGACTTCCACACATTCTTCATATATGTTCGCCATTTCCCGCGTTAGAAGGGTTTCGCCAGTAACAGGAGATGAAATGGCCGCATTCATTCACATCCATCATTTAGCTGTCATGTATAATGCACCGAAATCACAGCCCGCTGTCCACAATGGGACACCGGAGACCTTTTCGTGGCTTCCTCCGAACGTTTCACTTGCCCTGGTTCAGCCAGCTGACAGCAAGTTGTCTCCTGTGAGCTAAATCGCTCTAATTCACTCCATTCCTTGCACACCTCGCACCCTCCTGCATGTTCAAGTCCCTATCCTTCAAATAAGAAAAGCATAAAATCAAAATATCTTCCTTTACTTTCGTCTAATTTCAAACACCTTCAGGAAGAATGGTACGCTTATATCATACATTTGCATGTGTTTTGTTGACTCCTGTATCCAAATTGAAATGCTAGCACCAGAAGTTAGCCGTATGGCCAAGTACTCTGTCTCGGGTCAGAAAAGTGATGCATCTGAATTCACACAGGGCCTAAATAGATAAGTATCCAGTTTCAAATTCTAAACTGAACACATCAGTATCCAGTTTCAAGTTTGAAACCGAATAAAGATGATGTCTCCTTCAATATTGGACTGAAATTCAAGGTTCACCGAGGACAAATTCATCATGATTCACATCGTTTCAATAAAATGCCATTACTTTCATAACATTTTTAATAGCTCCCAACCTGTGTACCAGATTTCTTAGATAATGAGGAACAATATACGTTTCACGACAAGAGAAAAGAAAATAGATCATGTCATTCACTTTCATTTCTATATAGATGCCTCAACAAAGCTACTCTCTCATGTCACATAACAATAAGATGAACATTTCAAGCCTACCACACCAGCAAGATTTTAAAAACCTTGTGTATCAAGACGTCTAAAATAAATGTCTTTCTTCGTGTGAAACGCCCATAAGAAATACACTTCTAAGGAACAGTCCTTCCTTACACAGTGGTGGTGTGTACAATAATTCAGGCTCATGCCGTAGAGAAATACGCATCGACCCGAATGGGAAAAGGATTACGAAGGAGGATCATCCAACACAAGTACATGAACTGGTTTGGAGTCAAGTGCCCTTTTCAGACATGTAATGAGATAGTCATCACACAACAGACTGTGACAGGGTTAAGATTGTGTACAGATGTGCTTGTCAGGTTAAAAGGATGACTGTGTAGTCTTGTTTGATCAAACAACATAATACAAGGAACGTTAATGGTGAAGTGCATGAGTCAGACGATGTGTCTATCAATTCTGCACACCGTAAAGCGAACCATTTTTTGGACTGTCTCTCAAGTGGGGTCATGTAAGAAGCCACGTTCCTCAGGTCTTAGTCTTAAGCTGATTTTATTTACATAACTTTTTCTGTTACTTTTCTCTTACTATTAACCTGAAGTTTTGAGACGTAGACGAAAGCTCGAGGGTTACATACATACATATATATAAATATATATATATATATATATATATATATATATATATATATATATATATATATATATATATATATATGTGTGTGTGTGTGTGAATATAGTGCATATGAACGCCCGCCACCATATAACATACAAACCTCCAACAGCCAGGATCGAACCCGGGACCCCCGCGTAGAAGGCGGAGCACTACTGCTAGGCTATGATCACCCCTAAAAGGGAAACGACTATTCCGACACTATGTAATCGAATACCCTTTGTCTCACGTTGATGAGCAGCGGGGTCTCCACTGGTCATCTGCTACGCAAGGGTCCTGGCTTCGATCGTGGCTGTTGCGTGTGTTTGTAAAACCACATTATAAGCACGCAGTATAATTCAGGTCTCCTTATTTTTCCCAATCAACAAGACAGGGTCGAAAGGATCCAGAAAATATCGATGAATTTGAAGGACGGCTAAAGATAATCAAACCCTTCTCTACAGAAGTAAAGGCTTCGTGGTGCCGCAGTGACCTGATGACGGCAGATGGTTTCAGAAATCACAAAAACCTGATAACATCGATACAGATGCGGGATGCTGGAACTAGAGACAATGGATTAATTCTTTATACAGTCATTGAAAGCTGGAATACTCTGCCTGCTACTGTCACAAATGCCTAAACAACAGACTCATTCAAGAAGATACGAAACGACTACACAACTCCAGGAGTCGAACATAAGGTAGACACACACACAAAAAAAAAAAACATCCTTTCCTTTGGCAGGCTTAGCCTTGCTACAAGTCAGCAGGTCTTGTGTTACCAGTCTGCCCCATGTGCTCTAGGCATCAGACTCTCACCAACTGTATCATGCTAAAACATCAGTGTCTGTTTACCATCTCGTCAGTTTCCAGTAGAGGTTAGCTCCCCACCTGCCGCGGATCTTTCCGACCCTAAGGTACTCAGGCAACAATCGTACATGCCGTGAGAGCGTGTTTGGCCTCACGGTTATCTCGTATCTGGTAGCTACAGCTGACGTTGTTGACCTCAATAACCTGACAGTCGACAGGCCTAATGCCATAACAATCAACTACCAGCTCACTGTCTCCCACATATTTATCAATCGTGTTTATCTGCATCATCGTACATGAGAGGACAGAGACTAAAGTCATTTGACGAGTACCCTTTTTCAGTTAAATCTTTTCCTAACAATTATTTCTTAAGGCCGCAGTCTTCTCTAGTTCTTTAGGTAGGAGAGACACCCTAGCTCAAAAAGTCTTCATAGAAGCATGAACCAAAAGGCAATGTCATCAGATAAAAAAGGCAATCAGGTACACTTATCATTTATCCAACCGTATAGCATCTGTCAGGGCGAGATACCCATTCCTAATATCTCCTGCAGGTCATTGCCCTTCTGGATGGGGTGACATGATCACTGACATCCATCTGATAGTATTATCTCCCACCTCCACACATTCCTCCGGAAACTGTCCTCCACTGCACTGCCCTATCAAGATATTCCCAGAAGTCATCCATCACTTGCTCAGTCCGGCGCCCATGTAAGCAACGCCAACGGTGATGTGAAGGAAATAAATGAACAGATCATTCCATCTCGAACCGAGTCTTACACCTTGAAAGAGACAAGGTGTCTGTCGTCCTACCGCTTCCCCAGACTGATGCCTAAGAGTGATGAAACTAGACTACACTCTGAATCTGCAGTGTACGGTACCACACAGGTACGAGCTAACACCACCAAAAAGACGAATAAGAACAAGATTCTTCTTTCCTCGCCCATGTTAGTAATGAGGCCATACCTGTTCTACAGAGTCTACTGATGAACACAAGATCGGTTTATTAACTGCAGCCGACTAAATTTTCCTCCTCTAGTTCAAGGAAGTCATGATACTCTTAGCATCCCAAATATTTTTAGACATTTAAACCTAACCAATTTTTATGTCAACCAGCAGTACAGTAGGATCGCTCAACACAGGATGCGTCTTTTACTCTAAAATAACACTGTCTAGGTTCCAACATCTCTATCTTTCAAGAGAGCAGTTGTCTTCAGTCTCTCCTCAAATTTTGTTCAATAATAACGTGAAATTGGATGGCAAAACACAGGACTCGAAAATATCTTTAACCTATCATGGCCTACAACAACGTAGAATATCCCATTAACTAAATTCCCTCATGTCCAGTAGATGTAGTCTGTAGGTTAGAGCAAGACAAAATAGGTTTCACAGAATCACATTTGTCTAAGTCTTTGGGAAGTACATTAAGATTCTCCATACAGTACAACCCTCTTCCCACACTCAGGGTATCAAAAGAGAAAATTAATGTCATTTCCTCTGATATGCTAACATCACGAGTGGTTGTGACTAACATACGCAGCAGCTGCTGCAGTAACTTCACACTGATAACCATTCCTGGGGATGCGCTGCGCGGGGTTAACACGCCTCCAGCCAGCAACATCAACTAATCGTTGAGATGTATGAGAGCAAGATGACGAAGTGTGCGCAGCTGCGCGAACCACTCACATGTAATGATATAATTGATGTTATGAAACTGTGAGGCACTTTGACCTCTATCCCCCAAACCCCCACCCCCCAACACACACACACACACACACACACACACACACACACACACACGAAAATAAATCTCCTAAAAGATAAACGTTCCTGTGTATGTATCATAGTCAGGATGTGTGAGTGATTTCTGACGGTGAACCCATGAATCACTTTCAGTCGACTGTCCAATAGAAAGCCTGGATACCGTGGTGTCTCACGTGCTCCACAGCAACATCACTACCCGTGCAGTCTCGTCTTCATGAACATCCACGACACAAGGAGACGAGACTTTACAAACTAGAATACACTTTCGGTGAACAGTGTAAAGGTACAAGACGAAGCCATTTTGACGAGTCTGAACAAAAGGGAAAAAACGTATAAGACTTCAAAGAATAATGAAAAAGCAACTAACCAGAAGCTACTAAATTCCGTCGTCAGTGTAGGATGGTCTGTTTCACTGCAGTGAGGAAAATATTACAAACTCAAATGGGAATCAAACTGTGGGAAGAACATCTGAAAGATAGGGTACATATTCCCTCTTGGTGTTCGTACAAGCACTTCAGAGGTCCGCAAGTGTGTGTGTCTTCAGCGGGAGCCGGCATGTCCCAAAGGCCACTGTAGTGTCTTCAGCGATTTCAAGTGTCTTCAGAGCACGAAGGCGCCTTTTAACCAAAAGAATATCTCTGCTCTGTTATCCACGTTGTCTTCCCTCCTGAGGAATAATACCCACCTCAGTTTGTGATATTCTCCACAATGAAGTTGGAAGACAATATCCTCCAGCAGGATAAAGACACAGTGTGAGATATTCTTCAAACTGGGGCATAAGAAGTGGAAGACATTACGATACTGTTGTCCAGTGGCTTCCAGCCCACAACGAGACAAATCCACCGACCACACTCACCGTCTTGTGGGGAATTGGGCATCCAGTCTACAGCCTCGTATCACTCCTTATCACACCGGTTCGAGACCCCCCCCCCTTACTAACTTTTATTCTCTCTCACTTCGTACGTTTTTAAAGTCTCTCCTAAAAAACTGAAAGTGATTAGTTTCTTAAAACTCCATTCCTGGTTTCAACTCTCGCTAAATGAATACCCCCCCACACGTCGATCTTCGGGTGCTATACTGAGACCCTGATCTTCCCGATTGCGTTAATGGCCCTAATCCTCCCGATTGCTTTAATGACCCTAATCTTTCCCTGGTGCGTAAGTGGCTCTGATCTACCTGGGTGCGTTAATGGTCTTAATCTTCACAGTTGCATTACTGGCCCCTAATTTTTCTGGGTGTGTTATTGTGTCTGATCACTCCTGGCGCCGATTTCAAATTGGCCTTATTGTGGCCACGGCCGAGAGTAGCGGACTGCGTAAAAGACGCGAGATCATTCGGACGAAGACGTCTGCAGACACCGGGGAAAATATGCATGACTGTACCAGACATCTGAGGGCGTTAGGGACATGTGCATGATTTCACTACACGTCCACACACACTGTAGACGTGTGTACGACTGAACGAGACGTGTGTGTACGACTGAACGAGACATGTGTGTGTACGACTGAATGAGACGTGTGTGTGTGTACGACTGAACGAGACGTGTGTGTGTACGACTGAACGAGACGTGTGTGTGTACGACTGAACGAGACGTGTGTGTACGACTGAACGAGACGTGTGTGTACGACTGAACGAGACGTGTGTGTGTACGACTGAACGAGATGTGTGTGTACGACTGAACGAGACGTGTGTGTGCACGACTGAACGAGACGTGTGTGTACGACTGAACGAGACGTGTGTGTACGACTGAACGAGACGTGTGTGTACGACTGAACGAGACGTGTGTGTACGACTGAACGAGACGTGTGTGTACGACTGAACGAGACGTGTGTGTACGACTGAACGAGATGTGTGTGTACGACTGAACGAGAAGTGTGTGTGTACGACTGAACGAGACGTGTGTGTACGACTGAACGAGATGTGTGTGTACGACTGAACGAGACGTGTGTGTACGACTGAACGAGACGTGTGTGTACGACTGAACGAGATGTGTGTGTACGACTGAACGAGATGTGTGTTGGCAATACATGATTGACTGCAACTTCAGAATCATCTGTCGTTGTGAAAGGTCTGTGGGGCTGAGGTTGTACTGAAGGATCTTGTTTTCGTTGCAGTGCGCACAACAGCGAGAGAGTGGACAAGAGCATGTGAATGCCGTTTTTTGTTCTTGGCGCTACCTCGCTATGCTGGAAACGGAAAATGATTATTAAGAAAATGAGCAAGTTAATAGCTAGGGTTATCAACAGAGCAGATCAATCTTAAAAAAGCATAAAACATTACGTCAGTCATATATACATATCATGTATGTAATAATAATAATAATAATAATAATAATAATAATAATAATAATAATGATAATGATAATAACAATATCAATATTATTAATAATAATAATGATAATAATAATAATAATAACAATAATGATAATGATAATGATGATAATAATGATAATAATATGCTTTTAAAAAATCTGCTATATCACGGTGTATCTGTTTCCCTTTACAAACCAAGTAGACTACATACATCACAGTTGCTTCCCAATGTAGGAGAGAGAGAGAGAGAGAGAGAGAGAGAGAGAGAGAGAGAGAGAGAGAGAGAGAGAGAGAGAGAGAGAGAGAAAGAGAGAGAGACGTTCTCCCTCGTGCTCTGAGCACTCCATACTTTCCCACTACCTGGGCCACAGCCGATGGCACCTGACGCTCTTCCCAGAGTGAGTGAAGGTTGGTCGCCTCCTGCCTCATATGTGAACCACCAGTGTGTGTCAGTCTCGTACGTCCGATCCTCAGCCTCGCTAGGACCACTTCTCCTCGTCAGCTGGAGCGAACACTCGTCACCCAGATGCTAAGGTCTTCATTAATCTTTCGACACTGTATTGTCTTTATTCTATCTCCATTCTTGACTCCACTTGTTACGCGGACATTCTCTTATCTGGAGCCACCATATCGCTGTATGGGAGAGGAAAACAAACATCAAAGCAGGTAGACGCAGCCACCTTTGCCTCCTGAACAGTTCGTTCATTTCCATGAATGTCAGTAGAGTGGGAGGGAACCCATCAGAGAGAGATGCTGTCTTGCGTCGAGCAGAAATCAATACAAACTAATCTTGTATTTCCCTCGCCATCGGATGCTGATAAGGTCAATCTGTCGACGTCTTGCGATGCCCTTCTAGAATCAGAATATTCTGGTCGCCGTAACTGCCGACTGTGTGGCATGGAGCTCAGCGGTGACCACGGTAGCTGCAGGAAGTTGGTTAAGACCAAGTGTCTTCCAACTGGTCTCCCACCGCCGCAAAGCCCACGCTACCAATCAGATTTTAGAAGCCATCAAGAAAGAGTTTCCGTAGCACCTTGGTGATGCAAAGTGTATTCTAGGAATCTCTGCTCGAGTCCATCTTCAGTGCTTCCCATCTTCCTTGCGGCGACCAAATTCTTACATTGTATCTGTACTGGTATGGTCCATCGCGGTCAGATCTAGCAGAGATTTAAAATGAAACCTGTTACAAACTCTCTCGCTCTCTCGTCAAAAGACTGCCCATCTGATCGAGGGACGATCACAGCTCCTTACCTGGGATATTCAGGTTTATATTGATTTATATAAACACGTTCATATATTGATTTATAACCACGTTCATATATTCGTGATAACATCAGAGAGGTGGTCCTCCACCTGCACGAGACAGCCGGCACTGGGACAGATCGGAAGGCCCCGGTGCGGATCCGTAGAGTTTCGTGTGCACAGGATCCAACATCTTGAGGAGTGTGGACGGTAATGAGGATGAAGATTCATTGTTCTAGCTTACCACGTGCTAGCGCTCGGTACTGTCGCAGTGGCGTTGTGCGGTCTGCCCCAACGATGCATGAGATAGCATCCGCGAAATACCAAGCGTTGGTGGCATAGACTTTCACTTCTTGGGAGTGAGGCGCCCTGTCAGTATTGGGTCGAACATCAGAACCAAAACTTCACCTCAGTGATGTATTACAATCGATCCATCCCAGGAAGAGATGATGGATCGAATACGATACATCAACGAGGAGAAGGATTTGGTTCTAATATTCGACCCAAGACTGACGTGGGTGTCTTAATTACAGAAAAGAAACCTTGAAGTTCCTTCTCATTTTGTGATAGTACAGAGCCACAGACTTCTTAGGAGATAACGAGTTACAATAGTATGTAACCCACTGAGACAACTGATTTACTAAAGTGTGCAAACGTTCTTGTATACAGAATAACTTTCCCTCCAAGGAGTATGTAGTATTCTTTGCGTACCTCAGAGCAGCAGAGTGGAAAGCCTAGACGCCCATCAAGTACAAGGACGCTTCCCTGTGGGACATCTGGTTGGCTTTCCTTGTGTGAGAAATTGTTTTCCATTGGAACCCTGAACTTCCTGCTTGCTAGGTAGTCCCGGAGGAATGTAGGGAGTGCTACCCGTAGCCCTTGATGAAGTCATGCTCGCACATTGTGTGACATAGTCTTTCTTTAGATCAAGGAAAACTGCCAGCGAGATCTTGAGGGCAGTTTCTGGTATTACAAGCGCGTATATAATGGATCTTAATTTTCTGAATCCAAACTGGAATGTAAAAAAAGAACTTTATGTTTATAAATATCATACCAGCCTAAAGTGTACCATTTTTTTTCCAGTGTTCTGCAGTTCGTGAGGAAGATTAATCGTCTGTTGTTCTGCGGCAGTGAAGCATCCTTACCAGGTTTGCCACCTGGGATGACGGCTGCTTCCTTCCATGTTGTAGGCGTTGTTCCATCCTCGAAAATCCTGTTATACAGGGACAACAGGAAATCCAAGAAGTTCTCCCGAAAGTTGGACATCATTTGATAAGGAATATCGTCACTTCCTGGGGCCGAAGTTAGGCAAATAATCACAGCAGAATCTAATTTCCTCCTTAACAGGGGGATGGTTGTGAGTGAGTTCTGTAAATTCTCTTTCAAAACGAAAGTAGATTTTCGTTCTTGCGGTGCAAAATCTGGCAGAGTTAAACGATCCAGAGGAGAACCTCGTCATGGAATTAATAAGAACATCTGCAACAACTTCGTTGGTTGTCAGTGATCATTCTGCACCAGAGAAGGACGGGGAACTGGCGCTGACTTACTTGATTTACCAGTGATATGGGTGTTCCAGAATTTATGGAGGACACGTATTGCGTCCATGAGGTACAGCCAACAAAAAGAGCACCCTTGGGTTCGATGGAATTCAAAATCTGCCATGTTCCTCCTGTCACCTCGATACTTATTTTCGGTACTTCTGACTATTTTTGTATTTCTTAAACATTATAAGATCACTTCTTTATGACACAGGCGTTGACATAAATCTTGGAGACAAAATTAATATCATGTTCACATTCATTTGACCACCAGGTTACAGGAGGTCGACAGTATTTTCCCTTACTTGATTCTGATACAAGTTAAATTCTGGCATCAGGTGTTCAATCTCTTCAACAAGGCTCGGATGAACTCTATGCATCATTGAACAGGGTACAGGTCTATGAACACTGGAGATATATGTATCATTCTATACCAGACGTCTACATATACTGAAGTCATATGTATGACTATGCCAGATGTATGTATGACCGTGCACCAAACGCCTGACTAAACCAGACGTCTATCAACAATGGGGACACAGTGTACCAGCAACGTACCAAAGCAGTGTACAGATATCGCTTGAGTTCTGGGTTTGGACTGCAATTCACGGGATCAGTGTGAGGACACGTGCCGTACACTACAGGCATAGTGGCGCAGGATGAGCAGCTGACTAATGGCATTCGTGTGGCAAACTTTCAAGTTGGCTAAATGCCCCTTGCAGCCTCGTCCTCACCTCATGCGAAGCACGGGAGTGAACAGAGAGGTAGGACTGCAGCCAGTACGGGTGAGGATCGGGTGTCAAGCTACCACACACAGTGAGCACGGCCTGCACTCAGGTGGCAGTTAACAAGGCCAAACATTTACTGACACAGACGGAGCGAGTGTACTGGTTCCAAGCTATCGTGTCCCTAAGGTTTCAACTATAGTCTTGAAGGTTTGGAAGATATAACACTACTCAACCTAAGAAAATCTGGATTCGAATGTTTAACCATATATCCTCTCCTGAAGCAAAAGAGCTCTAATTCCCTACACGTCCAAATATCTGCACAATCACGCTCAAAATAATATTTATCGTGACGGAGATATAAAATCAAGAACAAAAGAAGGAACTCTAATTTCGCCGCCAAGGAAGTAACCCTTGCTGTTACAGAAGCACCACAAAAATACTGACACTACTAATTACGGAGTTCCCGAAGTTTCGTGGATACTTGCAAGAGAAATCTAAAATTGAGAACGATACAAATTTCCTTGCGTCACACGTAAGATTCGTAGCAACCGGAGCACGAGACATTCATTTTCAGATACACGACGGATTGATGGAGTTCTCACTGCTCGCCAGGAAAAATATGACTATTTCTCAGGTTGTTTCGATGGCGCTGCATTTGCTAAGGAGTGCGAGCCAACTGGGGCTGGATGAGCTAGTGGAAGTGTGTAGGCCAACTGGGTCTGTGAGTCAGTGGGACTGCGAAAGCCAAGTGAGACTGTGCGAGTCAGTGAGTCCGCGTAAGCCAGCTGGGACTGGACAAGCCTGTGGGTCTGGTCAAGCTGGCGGGACTGTGTTGGGGTATGAAGGGTGGCTGTGGCCTTTCACACACACACACACACACACACACACACACACACACACACACACACATTTCTTTCCTTTTCTTCCAGTTTACGAACTTCACATACCTGTGAACAAAGACCAGAGTTATGGAAGACATCTAACTCGACATCTAGAACTGACTCAGGTCCCTCCTGATCGACTTGAATGTAGTCAGAAGCGTCCATCTTTTTTCCCTCACATTTTTTCCTTCCTTCTGATCTATACCAAGAAGCAACCACACTGTAGCGCATTTCTTAACATGTTCCTCGCTGAAACTCAGTATTACATTTTCTTTTTTTCCTGGTATCGATCATATCCGTGGGCTCCAAGATACGCGGTCAGACACGTCATTTCCAAGAAATTCGTTCTACTGGAGGGCCTCACCATCACCACTGTGCGGTGGATGCCCGTAAGCTTTGCCCGTACAACTTACAAGTTTCCCGACGCGACGAGATCTTACAGCGAGTTTTCAGTCTCAAGTATCGTATACCCACGGGGTCGTCTACCTCAGTGAGAGAATGTGGCTACACTGCCACACTGTTAAAGGACATTCGGCACATGACATGTAAACTGAACTGTGGTCGAAAGAGAGCATTGTGATTTGAAAATGTTCCTACAACTACTAGTAGAAGTAGCACTACTACTCTTGCTACTATAACTACTACTACTACTACTACTACTACTACTACTACTACTACTACTAATAATAATAATAATAATAATAATAATAATGGATGTAACGATCTTACAATTCTGTGGCTCGGATTGAGCATCCTTGTACTTCAAGAGGAACAGAATCAACCATTGCGAAAACATCAACAGTGAGACATGACAAGAGAGTAGAGACAACCTGGGAGAATTTATGGTGCAAAAAGCAAACTATACTGACTGGTGAACCGTTGACTAATGACGCGGAAGATCATTTGAAACGACACAAGGTGCCAGATGTCACCAGCACGAGATCCTATTAAAGCTGTCAACATTACCATACATTATGTGTCAAATCCTAAAGTTCACAGAGTGATTATAGGCGTCATCTACTTGGTCTGCTAGACCAATGACGAGAAGCAAAGGATATTTCTTTCAAAGCTTCGAAGCAAATCACACGAAAAGCTGACATGCGGTTATGGCCAAATGCCCGCTCTAATTCACTGAGTATTTAAATAAGTAGTGTGGGATGATGGTGCAATACTTACAGTAGGAGCCGAGAGTTGGCTGAAGGAGGAGTTGATGTCATTAAGATGTAAAGTCATTAAGATATAAAGTTACAGAAACAGAGAAAAGACATTTGCTCGTCATGAGAGAGGATGGAACATCACCTGACGGCCACATGAACAAAATCAAGAATAAGACACACAAGACTCACAGAAACTTGAGTTTACCGCACGTTACCATCTCCCGCGTGGAGGTGGAAGATGGGACGTCGACGGAGACAGGATGGGAACGGACCCACAGAATGACAGCTGGAGGCAAGTTCAGTATGACTACCTTGAGAGAACACTAGAAATTCTGCAGAGGAAAACACATTCTGTAAAATTTACGAATCTCAGAGCTCTCACAGCATTAAGGGGAATTTCCTAAGGAAAAGGGATACACTGGTAAACGGTCTACATTACACAGACGTGAATGAAAAACTATACGAAACTGTTAACAGTAAATCGAAAGTTAACTTAAACTTTACAGGAATTTGAAGATTACTTTCGACAGAATCATGAAACGAGCTGGAAAGATGCAGGTCGGTTATGTACAGCATTTGGTCCCTAGGATCAGAATGGATCTAGAAAGGCCAGGAGAAAAAGGGTTACAGAGGACACAGACATTTAAGTGGTCCATCTCCCCCAACCTACAGAGATGGGAAGTGAGGAGGGAGGTCTTCCTCTTCCTGCTAACAGTTAGCCTGACCTATTGCTGTCTCCCCGAGGACGAGCTGGAACACACTACCAGTTGCCCCAGACTACTGGTGAGGAGTAAGACACCTGACCGCCCCTGGAACAAGGCAAGACATTGAGAAATACAGTAAGAGGAGTATTATCCCCGATTCCGGCACACCACCACAGGCGAAACTCTCCCACCACATATCCGTCTGAGAAGGAAGCCAGTGTGGCTGCCTCGGATTACACTGGTTTGAGAGTGGATCTCCTCCTCCCGGGCTGTCACGGGCATGTTCACATTACTGGTGTTCAACCAACCACTAAGTCCAGTGCTCAACTTACTACGTACACCACATGCTGTATTCAGGGACTGTCTTTAACCCTACACTACACCCTTCTGACAGAATAAATAAATGATAAGTGCCTGTCTACCAGGTAGTATCTTACCATTCACTCTATGTTGTGCAGCTTGGCTGGTCTAGTACACGAGGGAGAAAGCAGTCAATCTATTGTCGAGGAACTCCATAAGCCTTACCCACGGTGTGGCCCACATTGTATCAGCATCATGTGAAGACACATGGGCCTCTAACATTCATGCTCTCTCTCTCTCTCTCTCTCTCTCTCTCTCTCTCTCTCTCTCTCTCTCTCTCTCTCTCTCTCTCTCCCCTTATGGTATGCGACAACATCTCAGCTCAATTTGTACAATTATTTACCCAGACTGTCATTCCCGCCAGGGTCTGACTCTGGTTGGAAGGTTGACACTAAGACTTCCATTATAAGTTTTTCGGTGTGAACTTTGCAGACTGATGAAACAATGTAGTTTTTCCGGTGGTCCTGTAATCTAGATCCTTCAGTGAATCGATGACGAAAGCAAAACAACCATTGAAGTCTTGTAGCTCAATAATTTCTTTCGCCTTGTATAGTGATGTTGCAAAACAAACACAAAAAAAAAATCCTATGGGAGAGGACAAGCGCTTTAAACAGCGTACAATGTCTTCGTTATACAAGATCTTTAGCTTCGTTAACTGGACAGTTCATTATTGAATTTTCCCATGGTGAGGTCACGCAAGAACATCTAACTTATCTCTAGTACCATGAGGAGTCGTGTTACTGTCTTCTTTTCAGTATGGCTTGAGGCTTAATACCTTCGCTCATTACAAAAAGGCGAACATGGCAACGTTAAACACCATGCTATTTCCGGAAGGCCCACAGGATAACTTCTCTCCAAGTTTCCAGCGTCCTCAGTGGATGAGACTGCCTTGCTAATCTGGTGCCCTCTACCGTCTGAGGCATGAGAGCGGTTACCTAAACACCAGTGTCACTACGAGACTGGTATCCGGATATCTACTCCGAGGCCGCAATTAAGGTCGTCATGTTCATCAACTCAAATCATCTCCAACACAAGGAGGCTGCACAGACCCTATTCCATTATGATTTAGCAACACTGAAATTCCTTGACCGTGGTTTGTGCAACCATCGTCATTACTATCAAATGTCACGTCTCACTCACTCTATCTCTCTCTCTTTTTCTCGTTCTTTCTCAGGAGACTGGCGAGTTCGTCACTCAAGTCAAGTCAGCTAAGGGTGATAGTGCTACCAACACATGGCAAAGTATTTACGAGACAAGCTATACTGATCATCATGAACTATTGCATCTAATCACCAAAGGGCGTGGTGGAGGCGCAGTGTTGTTCTGTCATAAGGAACCACACCCGTCGTACCCCAGTGTTGAATTCAAATCCATTAGGGTGTGGAGACGAGGTGGGTCTGTGCGGTAGACACTCACCCCTACCAAACTGCCTTAATCAGTCAGTGTGTGCTGCATAATCTATTCCAGTGCCCCCGCTAAAGACATGCACTAGTGAACCATCTTACCGACACTTTACATCATCTTAAGGTCAGGTAACAATGTGCTAAGTTAGCACTGTATGAGGATTTTAATGGAAATGATACCAAAGTTCATCAGGAACAGCTGCATTTATTTAAGTTGTAAACTTTCCCACACAAGGTCAGAACATGCTGAACATTTCAGAATGGATATGGCAGACAAGCAACCACCATCTACCATCCCAGCCAATACCATCCAACGCTCAAAGCCCAGTCTTTTTAGGTCTGTAGTTCTCCGTCTCCATGACAACCCAACATCTGGGGCTGAACATGCCAGTTACCAACTCCGTAATAAGTCTTTACGTTCTGTTCTGTTTCCAAGGACTTAATGCTGAGCGTGGATGACGTGGAGGATAAATGTTAAAAATACATAAACATCATCGAGGAAGCTTGCCATCACATATTTCCCGAGAGATCTGCAGTACTACATCCAGCCTTGGGTTACACCTCACCGACCATAACAACAGACATAACAGCCCTACACAACAAAGTAATTCACGAACTATGCACAGCGGAGAAAAATCTTACTACCCCACCAAACTACAATATCCATAACAGTCTAAACATCAACCAGTGGTCCAGGCAACTAAGAGCGTAAAGTCCCCTTCTTACCCAGCGACTATCACCTCTAAACTGGAGCAAATCAATAGCAATCACGTCATCCCTTGCCAGTGGTTACCTTACCTTAACAACGTCCACTTCCCAGCCTTCTTTCCACACCCAACATCCTCAGACTCAGTACATAAGCCTGAAGACGGCTGGCGGTTGGTTACACAGTGTCAAGATAAAGCACTACATTACACCTGGTAACTTACCTATGAAACTCTCCAAGTTTATCGCTGAACTGGCCAAATCCCTCAGATCCATCATAACTACTACTGTTCAGCAATCAAAATGCCTCGCTGACTGAAAGATCTCGAATGTTCCCATGGTACCGAAGTCAACATTCCCACTGTCACTCAGTGAGATACGATCCTCTGTCCTCAACCCAATCTCCAGCTTTTAATTGGGATTCTACACATGTCAGTATGCGGTATAGACCCTCATAAGTATGGTGATATAAAGGCTTTATCCAAACACAACAGCTTCCTGGACTTCATCTACAGCAAAATATGAAAACACGAGACTCTTCTGGCTCTCACTTTCGTTAACTTCACCAAAGCTTTCGACCAACTCAGTTAAACCATATTCACCAACGAAGTCATTAACCCTGAGCTGTGGAGAAGTCTCATACCATGACTGGCAGACTTCCTCAACCAACGTCGACGGTTCGAAAGGACCATTTCCATCTTCAAGTGTCTCTATCTGTGGCGTCCCACATGATACAATGATGGGATCCTTATGGCGCCGATGGATGCACCTGCTTGATGGAAATATATGGACGACTCTGCCACCGGTATCGACAAGGAAAGAACTTCACGTAACTACATCTCTCTCTCTCCAGGACACCCTTGGCAGTGTCTCCTGAACTCCTGAACCTGAGCTGGACCACCGCCGATCGCGTCACCACCGACCAGACAAAAACCGTTGTCATGCAACGTCAGACTCGCTTCCAGTCGCGTCCCATCCTGACTCGGCATGAAATCCCTTCATTTTCTTTAGTCAACCAAGCTTCTTGGTGTCATTTTCAGACGTCAATTCAAGCTGGAGGGGACACGTGTTAGTGCCATCATGAGATCTACCAGCTCAACGTCCTTCACTGGCAGCACACAGACTCCCTACACGTAAACTCAAAACACCATCTGCATACCTTTCGTTCTTTTAGAATTCGTCTTTACCTCTCCATCGTGGTCTCGCTCCTCATCTACTACAGAACAACAACTACAAGAAAAAAAAAAGTGCAGAGAACAGCATGTACGATCATCCTCGGACGCTCTTACACAACTTATCGAGAACCTCTCAACATACTGATCCCCTCAACTCTCTCCAGCCATCACCTGGACCTCGTCCGACAGATTGTCAGTAAGCTACCGCACCATCCTCGAACCCTGCTATCTAAGATACCTCGTCTCCCCGCACCATCCTCGACCCCTGCCACTAAGATACCCGTCTCCAGGTCCCAGCTCGGCGGCGCCACAACCGCATCGGGAGCCATAAGAACTTGAACAGACCGCCACAAAAACAAGGCCACCCCCAACCATAGCGAACACCAACAAACAACACATTATGAAATACCTTCCACTGAGGTGTATGAGTATAGACAGCCCACCCTTGAACACCAGTGCTTGTCTTGTATCTATATTTTCTCATTATAATGTCAGCCTTGGGCTATACAGTTCTATAGCTGCAGCATATTTTGGTAACAGCTTTAGATACATGAACAGTTAGATATAAGTTAGATGTAAGTTAGATGTAAAAACTGTCCCGCAGAGTTTGTAAGCTGTGGAATCTTTTTCTTTCTTCAAAATTATGTAACCAGCGACCTAAACTGCTAGCTATTTCATTTGTGTACAATTCATGTACTGTCATACAGTAGTCATATTTGTCAAACACAGTCACCGTCAGAGCATGGGACATCTACGTTTTCCTACCAATAACAACTTTCAGGACCTGGATATGTTGGTCCAGCAGTTGTTAAAGATATTCCTACGGCTCTGAATAAGTAGGTTGTGAAATTACCAACATTTACCCGTTCTAACTGTACGAGGTAGGTCTTGCACACTCGTAGGGGGCCTCGTCTCTGGGTCATTCTCCTCCATATGGATTCATGCACCTTTTCCTTGCACATTCTTTCAAATATCATTACACCATGAACGTAACGGGCTGATCATTTTCTCTTAGTAGCCGCGCTCCTTACTTTATGTTATTCAGTCTTTCCAAACTTCGGGATAATCCTGATGTCTTAGGCTCTTCCATTTCAAGGGAAGAGCTCAGTGACTGGTCCTGGAGCAGCTTGCTCAGACTATGTCAAGAGTTTTCTCGAAATCCGGTGAAATAAAAGAGACTCCGTTAATGTTCTTGGTGGGAGGGCAATGTTTATGAAGAGTTCTACTGGGTCGTTATTCCTGAGTACTGTGTTTCCATCTCAACTCCTACAACTTTTGTCAGTATTTCCCACACTTCTCTGCTGTCATCCATGTAAGAAAGGGGCCAATACTGGGTGTGATTACAAAACTTTTCTTTCCACAGGAAAAGCGTATTCATGGTTCTCATGTATTCCTTACATCAAAGTCTTGCTTCATCGCGTATTTGCTGATTTAGACCTAAATCTTTACCTCAACTGGTGGAAGGGCTGATGGGAAGGCTCCGTACGTACTGTCCCCTACGTCCACACACACAGCTGGACGCTCACGTTCCAATACGTTTCTTCAACTGTTTCACCTGTGATGTGTTCCGTGCGTCTTGGAAAAGCTTCCGAGTCTGCCACTGCACCAAATCGACACCCGAAACGCATCAAAACTTCCCTGGGAAGAATGAAATCCGAATCTTCCATCATGAGACATAAACATGTTAAGAAACACTCAAAATATTTGTTGTATAAAACTGATGTCCACAGGCGTCACCTTGTAACAATTCCCTCTGCAGACTTGGGCTCGTGCGTCTATATTTCCAGTAATGGGGAGAGAGGCGGCCGGAAAGCTTTTACACACAGACCCGTCCGATCACGAAGCTACTTAAACTGTCAAAAAAAAAAAAAAAAACGGTGAATGTGCGATAACATATCTGTATGATTTCGTCATCTTAGAATGCACCACTGTACTCCTCTCAAAACACTATATCTCTCTCTGCTATTGATCTTTATATGGTGTGGGGATCGAGGCTGGTACACAGTATGTATAAGACTGACACACACACACACACTGCTAACCCAGCACCTGTTCCCGTCATTAACGATACACTACAGTCCTGGAGCATGTGTGACCGTTGTACTGCACTAGTTGAGCACGGCAGGTGTGGTGGTCGTAATTACCTTCCTGTACAGAACCGGGGGAGGGAGCCTTACCTCGGGTGTGTAGGTGTGGCCCAGTTTATGTCTACCGCTTGGGCAATGGTAGCTGGAGACCGCAATTCTCATCTTCCGCAACCATAACCATATCATAACGTTTGCATTTTACGAAAACTGTGACACTGGGTAACCTTCTTAGTGACACGAATTTTCGTGTTGTATTTAGCCTCATCTCCAGGACACTGGAGATTGACCATTAACAACTTTCTCGCTGACGAGCAGCTTGCTCGACAGACTGGCGGGTAAAGGGCCATCAGCGATGGGAAAAACCTGCCGGGCCACCTCCACACACTGCAGCCACTGTTAACATTCTACACCGACGTGGTGCTCCTGCTGGGGTCGTGCTCGGTGACACCTTTACACCGGGAGAAAGCTATCTCCGGTAATTTAATGAATATCGGAGCTGGCGCTGGATTGAACAGGAGACGACATTTACATTCCGACAAAGGCCAGCTCCTGCAGCAATTTACTGGGTGACGAGCATGCAGTTGTCTTAAATGGAGAGTCTTCATATTCTGAATACTTGCTTGACGGGGAACCAACCTCCTCCTCAAGCCAGCAGTACGAGAGAAAGAAAATGCCAAGAGGAAACGATGATGGGTGGAACCTCTCAAAGAAGACTATACCGGTGGCATACCTTATGATGGTTCTGAAGGCTCGTCTGGAACAAAAGCTGCATTGATGCTCCTCCGATCAATCAGACTGGCTGCGCGCGAGGCGTGGAGGGGTGCACGTATGTACCTTCCACAACCTGGCTGGTTTGGTGAACTCGGTAAATATTTATCCTGTGTGTTTGTGAAGCTCTCCACTGGGTGGTGGTGTGCGCTGGCGATGTATTTGAACATTTCTGGACCCAAGAGGTTTACAGTGCTTTCTCTAACAGTATTTATGGCAGCTTGTGGTTTTCGCGATGAAATTTTATATCATTCCTATCGACATGAAATGATTTTTGAAAGCAGGCGGGATCCTGCCATCCACAGATCTCCCATATGTAAGGTCTACCCGTCCTGTCTGCACTTCAGAGCATTCTGGTCTCAGTAGTCCTCTGGAAGACGTGACTGAAGCTTCATTATAGTTTCTTACGGTCTTCTGTCAATTTGATGTTCACACTTTCATAGCAACCCCTCTTGTCTCTATTTATTTATCTATCATTTTTTTTTTTTTCAAAAGAAGGAACAGAGAATTGGGCCAGGTGAGGGTATTCCCTCAAAGGCCCAGTCCTCTGTTCTTAACGCTACCTCGCTAATGCGGGAAATGGCGAATAGTTTGAAAGAAAGAAAGATATATATATATATATATATATATATATATATATATATATATATATATATATATATATATATATATATCCACATGCCCCGGTTCAGTCCAATGACAGCACGTCGACCCCGGTATACCACATCGTTCCAATTCACCCTATTCCTTGCACGCCTTTCACCCTCCCGATCGCTCAAAATCTTTTTACGGTAGTACCCGGCGTTGCCAGGAAAAATAATCGGTAGCCTCAAATTGAACTTTAAGGCCATCATGGATTAGTTTAAAACATTGCACAGATTCTGAAGTACCTACATCCAAAATCTGGTGCCTTTAGGGCCTCCAGGTGCTGCGTTTCGGCCGCGTAGGAGTAACAAACAAATACATAACTAGAAGTTTTCCCAAGTTTTTTAAGGTCCTCCCTCACTCTTCTTTAAATCTTCTCCAGGTCTTTCTCAAGTCTTTCCCAGGTCTTTCTAACGTTCTCTCCAGGTCATCCCTTTCTCCCCAGGTCACCCCCGAGTCTTTCCAAATCCTTCACTAATTATTAACCAGGTCTTCCGAGGTCCTTCCTACGTCGTCCCCTAGCTCCTTCCCAGGTCTTCCCAAGGTCCTCTCCAGGTCTTAAACAGATCCACCCTACGTTTTCACAAGGTCCTCTGTAGGTCTTTCCCAAGTCTTCCCCAGGTCCTCCTGAAGTCCTCTCAAGGTCCTCTCCAGATCTTCTCTAGTTCCTCATCAGGTCTTCCCGAGCCTTTCCCAGATCCCCTAAGGTCTTCCTCAAGTCCTCTGCAGATCTTTCCCTGGTCCTCCAACATATCTTCCGCAGTCCGTCCTAAAGTCTTCCTCAATTCCTACCATGGCCTTTCCTAAGTCCTCCTGAGTCTTTCCCATGTAGGCTCTACACCCCACGGTGAGTAGTGTAAGACTCTACGGTATTACCACCTCGCGTTTCACCCAAGGTACACACCATGTTTTTGAGTAGGGGGCTTTGTGGGCCTGAAAACTACCTCTATGGCCACGGCCACATAGCCAAAATCGAGGTATCTGTACCTCGCGTTTGGCGTTTGTGGCTTTAAAGAAGTGGCCGTATATAAGGAACATACCCTCAGAGAGAGAGAGAGAGAGAGAGAGAGAGAGAGAGAGAGAGAGAGAGAGAGAGAGACCCATGGCTCCTTTCACAGGATTTCCTGCAGTTTCAATGCTTCTTTACAATCTGGAGAAGGGAAAGGATGATCTCTTTTGGAACGAGTTCTTCGACGAGAATAAGAAAATGCTTTAGAAGGAGATGAACAGTGTCAGGAAAACACGAGAACAACTTGGAACATGAGCAGAAAGAACAGATGGGGAAGATGTACACACAAACAAGAGATGAAGAGGAGACGAAATATATGTTGCATATGTTTGATGGTATGTCCTCAGGCGTATCATCTCCGACATATCCTTCCTTTTCCGCACTTCTGCGTTTAGAGCTCACGACTTACATCCATACATCACTGTCACAACAACAATATCATCACAGACATCCATCTTTGCCCTCACAGACGGAGACATCATTTTCAATACGTTTCTCAACGCACCTGAGACTTCGTCCACCCAGAGTTCCACCCACGGCTATGTCTACTCCCTGGCATCTAAAACACCCCACTTCCTCCAGTTTCTCTCCATTCAAACACACAGTTCCCTCTCCTCTACATCATAAAATGAACTTACTTTTATTCATAAGAACTCAAGTTTCCTCTCTCATACACCCTCCCAAATCATATTCTTGTGCCGAAGCGTCTGAGATAAAGTCTGTGCTCCAGACTTGTGTTCCCCAGTCACCTCCTCATCTCCACGCGCTTTGACGTGAGTGTAAGGTCGTCTGCATACGAGAGGATCTTCATTCTGTGGTTTGCAGGAGGTACAGGAAGGTCAGGTAGGAGGACACTGAAGAGGGATGGGGAGACAATTGCTCCCTATGGGGTTACTCCTTTGAAGCCACTGAGTGACTCTGGCTTGATAGCCAACAAAAAAGTTGGCCAACCAGTTTTGTCGTTAAGATGTTGTATAGTATCTTTTATGTGAGGATTCGTAGAAGGACAGTGTTGAATGCCATTAATATTGTGGATGAAGGAGGTTGTCGTTGGTTGAAACCATATAGAATATGTTATGTGAAGTATCCGTGTTGTGTAGTTGAGGAGTGATTAGTTGGTTTTGGAGGGTTTTAGGATTGGTACTATGTGGGCAAGCTTCCAGATACGTGTAAATGCTTGGATCGCTATATATATCTCATTCCTTCAACAAGAAAGCGTCAGGAACAAACAAACAACGGCCTCATTTGCACATGTACGCTCTCTAGCTGTCATGTACGATAAACGGAAACCAGAGCCTAGCATCGTTCGCTTAACCCAAAGATCATTCCATGATTTACCTTGACCAATTCATATGCACGTCAATCCCCATATACCACATCGATCCAATCAATGCTATCCCACAAAATCCTTTCATCTTCATGAATGTGTAGGCCCTGATACCTTAAACCTTACTTCAATCTAACCTTCCATCTCCTTCTTGGATCCCCCTCCCGCTTCCTCCCTCCACTACTGACACGTTGATCCTCTTGGTCAATCAGCTCTCTTTAAAGGACCGAGCCTTATTACCACAAGTCTCTCTCTCTCTCTCTCTCTCTCTCTCTCTCTCTCTCACACACACACACACACACACACACACACACACACACACACACACACACACACACACACACACACTGTCCTTCCCGAAAAGGTCAACCCTCTTCATGTTAAATGTCTTTCACAGTTATTTCACATCCTTCAAGGTCCACTGTCTTTCTTTTCTAGGGCATTCATAGCCCAAGACTCACAACCATACAACAGTTTCAGGAGCAACAGTACTTTCTAACACATCCATTTTTGCCCTAATCAAAAATGACTTTCCTTCTCCGCGCTCCTTAACGCATCTACGACCTTAGCTCTCATTCTCAACAAATGACTTAACTTTCGCGTCCATCATTCCACCTGCTACCCCGTCGCCTCCTGGGTACTTAAAGCATCCCATACATACATACAGAGAGAGAGAGAGAGAGAGAGAGAGAGAGAGAGAGAGAGAGAGAGAGAGAGAGAGAGAGAGAGAGAGAGAGCGCGTTTTGTAGCAGCTGAAATATATATACAATAAATAATGCACTCGAACTCATACATATAACCTGATATAAACACCACAAGTAAGATTTCGTTCCTTGCATCCGCTTGACCACGTCGACAGGTTTATAGCGGCAATAAAGACTCGACCAAATGCTGATGTAAGCTGCTCTGACTTTCCAAAGATATCGACGCACATGATGATACAACCCTGACGTATAAAATGCATGGAGTAGCAACGGTCGGGACAATGGCACACGCGGAGGAGCAACCAAAAACTTCCTGACGTACAGATCCCAGTAATTATTGGCGAATCTTAACAACAAAAAGGTACACAGTACACACCTTGTGGCTTATCCTCACCTCCAACAGAGGTAATACTGTAACATGAATATACGACTGATGTGAAGATCGAGTTCAACGAGGACACGAAACTACTAAAAACATATACTAACTTAGTCAGGCTATGATCTTCATCCTTCACAAGTAAAGAAAAGTGTGAGTTAAAACATCCTCCACGAAGCAGACCAGTCGAAGTAAAACTGAAAAAAACATTCCAGGAGACACACGTGTGGTCACGTCATATGACCTCAACATATGCTGATGATGGAATGGGTTTTGCAGACCTTCGAAACGAGAGATGAAATGTGCATCTGAGGCTGAAGCATTTGAAGAGGCTTTCCACCCATTTGGAATACCGTCCTGCACTTACGAAGTCACCTTGTACAGTTGCAGACACTTCCGAACTAGGTACAAACTTAGACTCACTTGCCATACGACGAAGAGTTTGTTTACCTTACCACTTCTATGGACACCAGCAGATTCGAGCCCTCCGGACCATTGCCTGTAAAGCTGCTGCCTTCCCACTCTCTGGTCACCACGTCCTCAATCACCACCGCTCCCTTACACCCTAGCTACCACACCCTCCTTTATCACAAGCACACCCGCCCCCCTTAGCAACCACACCCTCCCTCATTACCACCACTCCCTCCTCATGGATAACATGTGGTATGCAGCCACCGACACCCGAGTCAGCACTCTAATGACCGTCAAAGGTCACAAATTTGGCCCAAATAGCCGCCTTCTCTTTCTGCTTCACTAACACTTGGGCCGCTGGCATTCAGTCCACAGACATACAATCTCTCCTTCCCTAGCCACCACACCTTGAACGGCGGATGGCGTTATTCATGTGTATAACCACTTACCATTTCCTCTCTCCATTTTGCCTATATTGTCTGCACAACCTTTTACTTGATGAAATATTTTCCCTTGAATATTCTACATCAGCAGACAGCAATTTCAACTCCTCCAAGGAAATGAATGGATTACTGACAACTTTGTATGGAGGCAAGTCATCGCGCGCTGGCAACTTCCTCGTTGTGTCTGCAGACCGCCATCATAGATTACAGATTAGTAATCGTTTCTGCTACCAAGCTCTTGCTCCTTTTGTTCCACTTCCATTAACTAAACTCAGTAATACTCAGCAAGCTACTACATCATACGATTACTATGTGATATCTGTTTCTTTCCCAACACTGCAAGAATTTGGAACTCTCTTCCCCCTCACAACTTTCCTAACAACTACTACGACCAGCCCTTTTAAAATGGCAAATTTTCCACCTCCTCTAAAACTTCTTTTTCTTTTTCTTCTCTTCTCTTCTTAATTTTCAACACCAAGAACCGAGAGCTTTCGTGATAATTCATAACTTCAAGGAATTATCATGAAAGCGCTCGGATCTTCGTTTAATTTTCCTTATGGCTACCAGCATACTCCTGAACCACGTGTTACTCAGTGATTTATTTGCACATATATATATATATATATATATATATATATATATATATATATATATATATATATATATATATATATATTGGTTGGTGAGAAGACAAGAGCAAAGGAAGGAGTAGCACTCCTCCTGGAGTACGTGGAAATGTTCACTGAATACAGATTCACAATGCCTTTCTGAATCTCACTCGCTCTTAGCAGACATCTGTAAAAAAAAAAAAAGAAGAAAAAAACTGTATTTAGTGGCCAATGGAGTTTGTGGTCCTGGACATTCGATTTCTATATGAATAAAAGTATTTTGGGTTATTTCTTATCTCATTTATGGTTTTTCTTCTTTATTCCTGAGTTTCGTATGGCATTTTCAGTTTATGATAGTCTGTGTCTGAGAATTCATTTCAAAGGTTTCCTTTCATTTGCTGGGTGAGCTGTGGCTTTCTTGGAAGGTCTGCAATTCTTTTTTCGCATGCTGTAAAGTGCTCGCTCGTCTTGCTCGTTCTACCCTACATCTGTATTTTCTTTTCCTGGTGTATGTCTGTTGCACGTTTGGGGGACCAAACTGGTCATGTCAATTACATCACCACTGATTTGGTACTCAACAGGGTCTCTACTGTGACGAAGACATCTCTTTGATTATATCCTTCCAGTTTATCCGTTTATTATTAAAACAAATATATATATATATATATATATATATATATATATATATATATATATATATATATTTTTTTTTTTTTTTTTTTTTTTTTTTATACTTTGTCGCTGTCTCCCGCGTTTGCGAGGTAGCGCAAGGAAACAGACGAAAGAAATGGCCCCCCCCCCCCATACACATGTACATACACACGTCCACACACGCAAATATACATACCTACACAGCTTTCCATGGTTTACCCCAGACGCTTCACATGCCTTGCTTCAATCCACTGACAGCACGTCAACCCCTGTATACCACATGACTCCAATTCACTCTATTTCTTGCCCTCCTTTCACCCTCCTGCATGTTCAGGCCCCGATCACACAAAATCTTTTTCACTCCATCTTTCCACCTCCAATTTGGTCTCCCTCTTCTCCTCGTTCCCTCCACCTCCGACACATATATCCTCTTGGTCAATCTCTCCTCACTCATTCTCTCCATGTGCCCAAACCATTTCAAAACACCCTCTTCTGCTCTCTCAACCACGCTCTTTTTATTTCCACACATCTCTCTTACCCTTACGTTACTTACTCGATCAAACCACCTCACACCACACATTGTCCTCAAACATCTCATTTCCAGCACATCCATCCTCCTGCGCACATCTCTATCCATAGCCCACGCCTCGCAACCATACAACATTGTTGGAACCACTATTCCCTCAAACATACCCATTTTTGCTTTCCGAGATAGTGTTCTCGACTTCCACACATTTTTCAAGGCTCCCAAAATTTTCGCCCCCTCCCCCACCCTATGATCCACTTCCGCTTCCATGGTTCCATCCGCTGACAGATCCACTCCCAGATATCTAAAACACTTCACTTCCTCCAGTTTTTCTCCATTCAAACTCACCTCCCAATTGACTTGACCCTCACCCCTACTGTACCTAATAACCTTGCTCTTATTCACATTTACTCTCAACTTTCTTCTTCCACACACTTTACCAAACTCAGTCACCAGCTTCTGCAGTTTCTCACATGAATCAGCCACCAGCGCTGTATCATCAGCGAACAACAACTGACTCACTTCCCAAGCTCTCTCATCCCCAACAGACTTCATACTTGCCCCTCTTTCCAGGACTCTTGCATTTACCTCCCTTACAACCCCATCCATAAACAAATTAAACAACCATGGAGACATCACACACCCCTGCCGCAAACCTACATTCACTGAGAACCAATCACTTTCCTCTCTTCCTACACGTACACATGCCTTACATCCTCGATAAAAACTTTTCACTGCTTCTAACAACTTGCCTCCCACACCATATATTCTTAATACCTTCCACAGAGCATCTCTATCAACTCTATCATATGCCTTCTCCAGATCCATAAATGCTACATACAAATCCATTTGCTTTTCTAAGTATTTCTCACATACATTCTTCAAAGCAAACACCTGATCCACACATCCTCTACCACTTCTGAAACCGCACTGCTCTTCCCCAATCTGATGCTCTGTACATGCCTTCACCCTCTCAATCAATACCCTCCCATATATATATATATATATATATATATATATATATATATATATATATATATATATATATAACACAAATGTTACAATCTCTATAATTCCTTGAAATAAATCAAGTTTCTCCACGCAGCAAACTGTTTACTGAGGTGTTCGCCGCTCGCATAGTGAGTGGGAGCGACTGAGTGCCTCCCGCGCCTCACCCAGCCAGTCTTGATGCGTACCAGCTGATTACCACCAAAGTACCTCATGAGATAACTGCTCCTATCACCTCGTTCTTCATGAGAACGCCTTTCATGACCAAGTTCGTCATGACGAGGAACCAACCTGCCGGTCCGCGCTTTAGTACAAGGTACAGGCAGGTCGTGGTGTGTACGCTGACAGGTCTCGGCCTTGTTACGTAACGCTCGTGATGACGACAGGGCCCCACATGCGGGTTTTGGCTGACTCAGCATAACTCCTTTCCTGGAACCGTTAATGTACGGGTTCCGGCGGGCACGGCGCTCACACAGCCGCCCGCCACCAGTACACACCGGCACGTTAATATGCAGATTGAGACGACCGCTCACGTCGGAATCTCCGTGGCATCTGATCCACTTAAACGCATTTCTGTGTCTTCAGGAAAAAAATGTTCTGTTCCACTCAAAAGCCAACGACTCTCGTTTTCATTAACGTCATTCCTGGACACCTCTTATATAAGCGTCCTCGACCTGCGGCAAAGTGAATACATTGCGAGAAATGAATTGACATCGGCAAACGTATCGCGCAGCTCCAGCCTTTACAACCATATTTACCTTCATCTCACGTCCCACTGACACAACATGACGTAAGGGGCGCAAGTGACCGGGGTCGCCGTTTTCCACACGGTCGAAACTCCCACGGATGACAGTGGCCAATGGGTCCGCGCGGCTAAGGGGTGGGATCGGCCGTTGAGAGCCGAGCGGTGCCACAACGGCCACTGACCGACCCGCCGCCTCCGACGTGTTGATTGTTTACTTCTAGTTACTGTACTGACAGTGACGGCTGCCTCCCATCCCACCATGCCCCTCCCATCATCATCCACTATTAAAGTTCTACCACACGTTCATGGTTCTTATCACTCATTACGCCACTTCATACTGAGATATCATACTTTACACTAAGAAATTATCAGAACACCGAATCAGTTTAAACCCAGTACCGTTTTATACAATAACGTATGTAGTAATACGTGACTACAACTGCTTAAAATATATGTTTGAGAGAGAGAGAGAGAGAGAGAGAGAGAGAGAGAGAGAGAGAGAGAGAGAGAAGAGAGAGAGAGAGAGAGAGGGGTTTACACATACAGTAATACGTGAAACCTATGGTTCAGATCCTCATATCTTGGTCGATGATCGACCACCACACGAGGCGCAGTGTTGTGATGCTGTTTGGAGGACCTCAGTTACCGCAGGGCTGGGTGAGCCCGGCTTACTCACATGATCTCCCTACCCTGTCTTACCATCTCTACTGACCATAATAAAACTGGCATATTCATAAGAAAGTCTATTCTACGTGTGGAAAATTATTTCTTATCAAAACATTTGGAGATACAGGGGCTGCTGCAGTCAGGTTGTGGCTGTTAGGGATGACATGAAAGTAGCAGAGTTCCACAGCTCCTTGCGGTGTTGGGGACGGGGAAAAAAAAAGTATCGCAGCGAGATGCCACTGGCCACACAGTAATCATGTGACACAAAGCAGTGCCAAGTATGACATGGTCTAGCTTCATGGCAAAGGCACGCAAGCAATCAGTTCTTGGGAGCATTACCTGAACTAAATAATATCTGAGAAGGAAAACAGAACCAACAGAGCGGCCTCAGAAATGTGGGTCAAGCACTCAGGATTGAACTGAGAGAAATGATCGGTCGGATTACTGTAGACTGAACTCTGTCAAGTATGTCGAGCTAGGTGCGCCTCAGATGTGAGAGCAGTGCCCTATACAAAGACGGATGTAATTTTTATGGAAGTGGAGCAACTTGCTCAGAAGAGAAGAATCTCCGGTATCTTATCGAGACTCCCAATTCTTATGAGGCAGACTTACCTAAAGTATAAGATACGGTTTTCAATATAGATTAGACGTTACGGTGATATGAAGCATCTTTATTGTGTCGAGTGGTGGGATCATTAAACCATCAAAAGAGTTAAGTCATAAGGACTTTCAGAAAGATCATTATAACTGTGGGATTCACAAGTGTTACACTTGACTAGGCTACAGTTGCGTCAAGGGAAATATCTGATAATTGTGTCCGTTTACAGCGTTAACGTACAGCGCAATGACTGTTAACATATACTCTAAGGACGCTGCTTTTAGCAGAGTGAGCCGCACGGTAAATTCATAGCCTGCGCCTCACGTAACATGACTAAGAAACCACTCACCATTCAAACGTAACACAAGGAAGAGAACCAAACTTTCCCCTCTTCATCAACTTACAGCAGAAACATCAACTTACAGAAGAAATTCACACACAAAATAAATAAATAAATAATAATAATAATAATAATAATAATAATAATAATAATAATAATAATAATAATATAATATCTACAGAAGCCTAGAATCCTACACCGAGTGATTAACATAATTAGTGAAGCAGGTTTCCACTGTAAACGTCAGGCTACGTCCCCAGCGTCACTCCCTGTAAGACCGCCAGTACACAGATGGTTCTACCCATACATCATCCGTTCACTTTCTTAATGTCAAAACATCCGTCAAGATGAGAACACCAGTTGGCTGCTCATTTGTCAAAGTGATTCTCTGAGAGTAAAACCAACCACAGGAGATCCCAGAAGCCACCGACGGACCTCAGCACCAGAGTCCCTCACCTTCGGTTGAGGATGAGGTGCTGCCATAGCACTGGGTTGGCGGCGGTGGCGGCTCTCATGCTGTTGTCAGCACAAATCAATCATGCTGGGCTTCCCACCACCCGATGACGGTCAGGAAGGTGCTTTGCCAGGCCGTTTGCATGAATGCGGACTTGCGTGCCACAGCGATGCAGACAACATGGCAACATCCTCATGACCGTCATGTGGTGGTGAAAGACCTTTAGCGGGTTCGCTGGTTGGGAATGTTGGAGTGGCATAATTGAGAGGCACGGAAACACGTTAAACAACAACAACAACAACAATGCTTTACTGGATGGGATATACAATGTGAGGCAACAGAAGGCAATGGGCTACTGGAGGTGCAAGATTATAATGAAGAAGAGGTAAAGTAAGGCAGGTCGAGTAATACGAGAGAGGATTGGCAGGGGTCCTGTGATGCTGGTGATGGCAGGCGTCAGGTGAAGCAGGGGCACGTGGGAGAAGTGCGGGCTGCCAGGTCGACGTGGAGCTCCTGACTAAGGCTAGGCGCTTTGGCCTAACTGGAGATGTTAAGCCGTGTGAATTGCAAAAGTTTGTGGTCAAAGATTTGGACACAAACTAAAACACTATGTGTTAGAATGTGAAAAAACAATGCCATTTTAGGAATAGATCTAAACAAACCCTACAAGAAATGTCGCAACACCTCACGTGTTAATAACAAGATACCTGAAATTCTAAGTTTGTATCCACTTTATGCATCTAGTCGGCAAGACTTACCATATGAAACTGTGAAAAGTAAGTACTGAAACACGAACTGCAATATCTTATGTAAGTAATATCAACCCACTGGGGTCTGACTAAGACCATTTGTGACTCCTGTATTCCTTTTGTACTACCGCTCACAGGATGAGTGTGGGGTGTTCAATAACTTGCCGGGGACACCGGCACAAATCAATCATCCTGTAGGACGTGGAGGGTGTGGTATGTATCGCGACTCCTGGGAGGTGTGCTGGTTTGCGATAGGGAAGCAGGAGGCTCCTGGGGTGTGTGGCGAATGCCGGTAAGTTCCTAGCTTGCAGGAGGCTCCTGGAGTTGAGCTAGTGATGCAGGAGTGCCGCAAGCGTGGCCTTAGGTCCCTTGTTGTTACAGCTGCTGCCCGTGACGGGTGGAGGCGATGTCCCACCGAAGGTGGACGTGGGAAATGAGGCACCACAATAACACTTGCCAGAGAGATGAAACGTCAGGAGTCATGTTGGGACATCTACTGACGGAGGGGACGCCCTAAGGGATGCTTGAGCTAGGAGTCACATCACTAAGACTTCAGGTACCGGAGTGGTATACCTGTGTCGTACTGGTGAGTCAACAGCCTGACCAGCATGCTGCGGTGATACCCGGGTATTTAAAAAGAGGCGGTGAGGTCAGGTCTGGGAGGAGTAGCTATCTCCAAAAGGAATTAGAGACGTCGAAACCGAATATCGCAAGCTTCTGCCCTCTCTCCAAGCTACTGGACTGAGGTTAAGTCCGTAAGAGCGGCGCCTCTCATGGAAATGGTCAGAGCGGCAGCTTTTGATCTGCTACCTGCCGAACATCGAGCGTGGGCGTCGGGGATTAATACAACAGTTGCAGTTAGCTGTAGGGTGTGCCACCGAACACATTCTTCCGAGGATTATTAGGTCAGGTGAGATCACAGGCTGTCACATGCCACCTAGTCAAGGCGGCGGCGCGTCAGTCCCAACTCGTTATACGTGAGAGCCGACACTACCGAGGAGGCTTTCCGGTCAGCAAACCATGAAGAAGACTCTAAGCTCATGGGACCATGAAGCGCGCAGCTCTGTCAATATACTATGGCCATCCAGAAGGTGATGTAACGTCAGCCTACCAGTTGCACGATGATGGCCATGAAGGAGGTAGCTCCAGGTTCGGCACACAGGGGGTCATGGAGGCAGCGGGACCACACCAGGACCACGGAGATAACTCGACTGTCAGCGCTTCAGGACTAAGCAGCAGGTGGTTTGACAGCTACAACCACCCGCTGTGACCATGAGGGAGGAGAGTGTAATGTCAGCGTATCACGAATGCGAGAATGTGGCAGTAGTATCTGGCCATCAAGGCCACTGAAGGTGTGTGGGGTAGTGTCAGCCCCATAGGACCATAGAGAGATCGGCTCTAATGTCGGCATAACAGGACCCTGATGCATGTATAAGTTATCATTCCTTATGTACATCAAATATCGATCTCTTGGGGCTGTCTTCTACGCAGAGAGCTTGGTCTCTGACCGTACTTCCCTGATAAAGGATGTGAGGACCAACTTGTTGGACGCTGCAGTAGTGTGATTTGGCAGGGCTGGTACACCATGAAGACGTTTGTATTTGTTTACAGAAGTTCAGAGGTCTGCCCACACTGATGCTCTCTACATTCGTCTTGGTAAATGACATAGCCACACGTGAGTCCCTTACGGGGATGTTGTTTTCTCGAAAATTCTGTACACGATCTCCGCTTTTTCGAGTCTGTCTCTCAGGGAAGGTGATTATATTCGTCCGCTGTGTTAATAACATGATCATTCTGCACTCAACGGTTGTGACGTTGATCCGTACTGTCCTCAGCTGTGAAGGTCGTTTAATTCTACTTGCATGTTTGGCATTTTTCCGAACACGTTGATAGCATGTCACTAAGTGTTGCTGGCCTCCTGTTTCAGCAGTTTCTATTTCTTGAGTCGCTCTGATGTATCCTTTCTGTACAGGAACTATGTTAGCAGCTTTTAACCTGCGTAATGATACCAGTGCCTCTAATTCCTACTGAGGAGAATGGTGGGCGGCTCTGCCAATGTTCTTGACACTGTTTTCCCTGGACAAGAACTAGTCCTGGAGCAGAAGCAAGAGGTATGAACCTCAAATAGTTCATCGACGCCTGATAAAAAGGGACGTTGATCCCTGATAGTGTTCACTGCAGGAGCAACACTGTCGAGAGCTCTGCTGGGTCCTCCTCAGTACTTGTTCACTGGCTCACGAGACACTCATTTTGTTCAAGGACTAAATACATACTGACTTTGTATGTGACCTTAGAATTCTCCTCAACACCTGAAGAAGGTGCTGACGATTTTTCGGTTGGTGGATGCAACTTGATGGTGATGGCCTTCATGACCCCTAGCAGATGATAGGACCAAACACCTAACTTCATATTGCTTCCCCGAGACTTGGAATATTTCTTCGAGTGTCATCCTAATACAAGACTTCCTCTGTGCGGAAAGATTTGAAATGAAAAGTGGTTTTAGGTGATTCTTGTGTCAGCACACTACGGTCATTATAATGATAGCTATAGTGTCAGCACGATAACATCATATTAGAGAGGCTGCGTATAAATAGGAGTCTAACTAACCAATAAATACTTTACATTGCGTATACTTTACGATGGTTTCAGAGGCTCGTTACGTTATGTATACGTATGTGACGATGTCTGGGAAGATCTGCCTCTTCACATCCCGGCCCCAGACCAGCAAACCTCCCCAACCATCATAAGTCATACGCATCACGAGGTAAGTAATGATTAGGTTCGGCTCTTTCCCGTTCTCTGTGTCCAGACTCTCGTGACCTCACCATCGGTCACCGGTACGATACTGGTGCGCTGACACCGTGGGCACGGCTGAAGTGATCCGTGAAGCGCTCCAGCCCCGGCACAGCCACGAGGGAGGTGACTGACGCTGGTACTATCTGCTACTGGGGACCGCTGTACCGAGTGTCACAAAAGCCTCTTCATCCGAACTAATACGCTACCACACACGCCTGCCACTCCACCAACCTTCTTATAGTGATGATAATCTTTAGCCAGGCAGTTAATGGGTGTATCTTTTCAGAATGGTCTATAATTAAGACTCAGATATACGAAATTTGGGGAGAACATTTGTATAACTCTTTTCTTTATCGATTTCTCATAGTAATCAGGTCATATAACAGTGTGCAAGCGACCTAATGCTGAAAAAGCCTAATGTGTTACTCTTGCAGCATCATAATGCATAACATACATGCATAACATACATGCTGTAGCATATCACATAAAGGAATACAAAAAGGAATATACGACCCTTCACTTTCTCTTTAGCCAGTTTACCCTAAACAGTTCTCTACCACGAACAACCCTCACATACCTAACAATTCTAGTAAAGATATTGAGTTAAGACATGCAAGTAAAACACTGGACGATTGTGACGTGTCTACACCACTGCTGGAACTGCCTTACCTATGTATGGTCCACCTCACGGCAGCAGGTGCCTCTCCTACTCCATCTCACCAAACAAACTTGCCGACGTACCTGGAAGAAGGAAAAACAGACATTAGTTCCCAGGTCGATGATTTGTCAGAACTGATGTGTGTGTGTGTGTGTGTGTGTGTGTGTGTGTGTGTGTGTGTGTGTGTCACCGTACTCCGCCTGCTCGAGGTTCCAAAACGAGTGAAGAGTCACCTTGAGCGAGGCTTGTTATCATCAGGAGCACAACAATCTCTTCAAAGAACTCCTCACTCCAAAAAGAGTCCAACATTTCCCTGCTACGTGAAGTAGCGTAGCCTTGGAGTTACGTGAGCTCCTGGTAAAGGATCCTAGAGTAACCGCAGAACCTTTTCAATGGGCAATTATCTTCATCTATCATTAGGATTTAACCCCTTGACCATTTTCTGTGAAGAGGCTCCTGTACATAGCTTACTGGCACGGAAACCATGGTCTCCTTCCGAGTGAGAAGGTTCGTGGCAAGACTGTACACTCGTCTTGATGAGAGGATCATGCAGCCTAGCTGAAGTGACTCTTATTCCCAATGTAACCACGAGTCCAGCCACACACACACACACACACACACACACACACACACACACATATATATATATATATATATATATATATATATATATATATATATATATATATATATATATATATATTATTCATCTATCATACTTAGTCACTGTCTCCCGCGTTAGCGAAGCAGCGCAAGGAAACAGACGAAATAATGGTCTAAACCACCCACATACACATGTATATACATAAACGCCCATACTCGCACATACTGTACACATACTTATACATTTCAACGTAAACATACATATACATACAAAGACATA
Source organism: Panulirus ornatus (assembly GCF_036320965.1). Lineage (NCBI taxonomy): Eukaryota > Metazoa > Arthropoda > Malacostraca > Decapoda > Palinuridae > Panulirus > Panulirus ornatus. The sequence goes on along the minus strand of NC_092227.1, from coordinate 58,000,723 downwards.
TACATATATACACAGGTACATATTCATACATGCTGCCTTCATCCATTCCACCGCCACCCCGCCACATATGAAATGGCACCCCCCTCCCTCCGCGTGCGCGCGAGGCAGCGCTAGGAAAAGACAACAAAGGCCACAATCGTTCACACTCAGGCTCTAGCTGTCATGTGTAATGCACCGAAACCACAGCTCCCTTTCCACATCCAGGCCCCACAAAACTTTCCATGGTTTACCCCAGACGCTTCACATGCCCTGGTTCAACCTATCAACAGCACATCGACCCCGGTATACCACATCGTTTCAATTCACTCTATTCCTTGAACGCCTTTTACCCATCTGTATAGTCAGGCCCCGATCACTCAAAATCTTTTTCACTACATCCTTCCAACCTCCAATTAGGTCTCCCACTTCCCCTCGTTCCCTCCACCTCTAACACATATATCCTCTTTGTCAATCTTTTTCACCAAATATTCAGTGAGCTATTCATATCCTACATGAGGCCAAACCTAGACAATGGTTCTCAGGTTTGACAACCTAACCAATAGAAGCATAAAAAGCTAATAGAGAAGGTCTGGAGGAGGTCAACAAAGATGGTACCATAATTAAGACAGCAGAGTCACTGAGAAAGGCGAGAGGCTTTAAGTCTGCCCACCTTGGAAGACAGAAGAGTAAGGAAAGACCTCATCACAACATTTACGTTTTCAAAACAAAGTGATGACGTGACGGTGAATAGTTCTTACTGTGATGGAGGGATAAAGCAATCAGAGAAGACAACATGAAATTAAGAAACTTGGTACGGGAAGTGTAAAAGAGTACTTATATATTATAAAAGTGGTAGGTGAATGTACGATGACTGAGGACATGGTAAATATGGACAACATACGTAAATTCAAGTTGTGTGATAGAGAATGCATAAGAGATGTGGCCCCACGTACAGTAAAAATAGGCAACTATAAATAGGTAACGACACACACACACACACACATAGTGTTACCAAGGCATCTTTTCTAAAGGCTCCTGCAGTCAAAAGCTGTGCTACTTCAAGAAGCAGGGAAATGTGGGCTCCTTTGGAGTGAGAGGTAATCTGACGAAAGTGTACTCCCAGCGATACAGCCTTGCTGAAAGTGAATCTTCACGCGGTGTAACAACAGAGTGCGATAACTCTCTCTCTCTCTCTCTCTCTCTCTCTCTCTCTCTCTCTCTCTCTATATATATATATATATATATATATATATATATATATATATATATATATATATATATATACACTTCTATGAGTTCAAGGGAAAAATAAAACACGATAAGTTCCCAAGTGCACTTTCGTGTAATAATCACATCATCAGGGGAGACACAAGAGATATATATATATGTCAGTTGAGAGACGTAGCCAGGACGCCATTTGATAAACATGCGATTGTCCAAGACAGACGACGAGCGTATCATAAACTTATTATGTGGACAAGAAGGTGAATTGTTTACAAATCTTATCAACAATAAAGTTATCCAATTTGTATAGACCATCACTAATATTAAGATTATAATTCTTTGTGTATCTAGAAATAGAAGATTCAATGATATTTCTCGTGGTAACAGAGTTAATAACTGAGAAGGCATTACTCCAGTCAATACAATGATCATAGTTTTTAACGTGATTAAACAAGGCATTTGATTCTTGTCCCGTTCTTAACTATATCTATGTTGCATAAGTCTAACAGAAAGATCCTTACCAGTCTGCCCAACTTAAAACTTATCACAATTCCTACATGGCACTACGACGGTCGGAGTGAAGACAGGGTCAGCAGAGCCAAGCAGGAGAAACGCATCAGCGTCTTGTGAGCAGGTAATCATCATAAAGATAGACATCACATATTTCCGTCCCCCCAAAGTGGTGATCCTGTCATGCCTCACGATTGACCACATCATTGCTATGGAGGACCTGCAACAACATACCTATCACGCTCTTCCAAAGGAGGTGAACATTTGAGATCTCTCTCTATATAAGGATGCTAAATGAGCTTAGATTCCAGAGCTTTCCTCAAAAATCTACAACTGGCTCATGTATGTCCAGTTCATGAAGATAGACAGTGAAATAATCTAGACAAACAATAAGCATCTGAAATGTAAAACACTTCACTGACAAAGTCCTACAAAATATTGACAAGTGACTTCGAAAATCCGAATAATCTTTATAACCCGGGACAGCAGGCCATAAAGAAATGCTAAGGCTTTTCCCAGCTGCTCCATTGCCACGGGGAGATTACAGAGACAATAGACACTAAAAAAACAAAAAAGGAAATATACAGACGGTGAAAAACCTTTGACACAGCGGTCAGTATGCGCGAAATTGGAATGACTACTGAGGTAGAAAGATGAACATAAAACTTCCTCACAAATAAACTCTACTGTCCTAAACTATAAGGTATCTGATTTGTCCAGGGTAAAAGATGTTCTGCTCTTCAAGGGACTGTACTTATGTAGTTTCTCATTCTTATACCCGACAGAGTCACTCACAGACCACAGTTTCATATCATCTAAGCAGATGATATGAGCATGTTTGTGAGACCCTCTTTTGAATAATCAAGTGGGACTATAGGAAAGTGTCAATCGTCTTTTGAAAAAGCCACGTCTCATAAATTACGTGTTCATCGGAGATTTAACTACGATGTCCTCGCCACAAGGGAATCAAGAAACTATAATTAATACGGAATACAGAACGCAAAAGAAACACCAGAATATAATTGGGGAAAAAAGCAACAGAAGCAGGAATAGTAGAAGGGGAGCCTAGCCTTCACGACTCTTCTTTCAAGATGGTACGCTGGATTCTGCAAACCTTCAAGACAAGGGAAGATAAGAATAACTGTGATACATTTCAAAGCAGTTATTTCACCTGGCTCGGACACCTTCATATGCTACGGCGGGTGGCACTGCAGAGTTAGGAAAAATGAACACCTCTGCACTCTGAAAAGAACGGGTAAAAACTCCCCTGGAAAAGGCGAAATCACGAAATAAATTTCTGGAGCTCAAACGAGAGAAATATCAAACTATTTATGGAAGTACATGGAAATACTGGAAGTCTGATCCCTAATCTGTACTCGAAAAATATTTCTTATTGGAACGGTGGTCATAACGAACTGCACAATATACCAGTAGCGCAAAGTGATGGGCCCCATTTATCAATTGGAATATAAACGTCGAGTCAAAATCTGTTCGTCGTTCTACCAACCAACATCAGACACAATCCAGATCAATACAATAAAAATCATGTTACTTACCTTCACAAGATGTACCTGATCAGGGTACGTTAGTTAGCTTGTGGGCTGCGGCCTGAAGTAACCTAACTAATCACTGACTCGCCAAAGGAGGCAGACATAACATCTGTGATCGAAGCGATGCCTCCGTATGGTGTTTATGGCCACTGAACTTTATACATCTTTTAATATTGTTATTTGGGTAGTGTACCACCATCTACTGTTGATATTTTCACAAACTGATGTACTATAATATCATACACTCTTCACTGCTATGGCGGCACCTTACAAACACTATACTATGTTCTAAAGATGTTGTCTTCAAAAGATTTTTCTACAACTGTTTACCTAACCATAAGAAAGCAATTCATGATCAGCGAATTGTAAAATTACCCTATTTCCTCGTAACATAACACTCCTTTGATGCCAAGATAGCGACTTGAAATTCGTTTTCTTTCAAGCTATTGCGTTAACTTCTCTTTGTACAAACTTCTTTGACTCGAATGAAAACTTGAGGCAATCAATCTGTGAACTCGGTTTACCTATTCATCTGATGCGTTTCCAAAGTTGAAATGTGTCTCAAGATAGCTCACAAAATCGATAGCCTCACGGACGTACGTCAGCTATATGCCAGGCCGCACCGACCTGCACCGCGTTTAAAGCATAAATCTGTTTGGATGGCTAACATTCCCTAACTCACAACTCCTTTCAAACACTTTTGAAAATAAAACCAGATCTTAGAAATAAAATACATATAACACATTTTTCTGAGCTCGTAAGAGCTGATCTTTTTAACCTCAAAGAAAAAAAAAGGCGTTATCAAAATTGGTTCCTTCCCATAAATTGAAACGAGATAGCCTAGCCCAAATTTGTTATCGACCAAGGATGTCATTTGGCGCCATCTGCCAGCAGGAGATTACACTGGCTTGAAGTTAAATGTGTGATTTCAATCAAATACTGAAATGTAGTTGAGAAATAGTTAGTTCAATATGAGTGACTCAGAATAAAGGAAATGAGCAAAAATAACCAACAGGAAGAATACATGAGACGCTGTCTTCTGGTTTGTTTTCGTCAGTCCAGAAATTTATACCGATTAGATGCGTACACTAGTGACAAAGTTATGTCTACACTCATTGAGTTTTGAGAATACGCCCCTTGAATAAGACGTTATCAAAGACTCATCAGTACGATGATACGATACCTGAGTACAACGTTAATACTCTTGGGTACGACAGTATGACCCTTATGCACGACAATACGACCCTTGAACATGATAATAAAACCTTTGAGCACAATGGTATGATGGCCTGACCCTCCAGGGACACCGAAGCATACCCAAGGATCAAGCCGTCGTATCACACAGTATTTATCTTTTTTTTTTACTAACAGTTGAGCCGAAGAAGTAGATGGATGGGGAGGTGCGTTCTGTTCGAAGTTCCTGTTTCTAACACAAATACCTACCATCAAATCTCGTCATATGTCCATCCCGTGAATTCCCCTATTTAAGGGATTAGAGCTTACCTTATGCTGATTTTGGAGACTTCATGCTCCCAACTGACATCAAGTTCTTATGTTGCTTCTGTAATTACTTAAGACTGCTAGAGACGGCAGCTCTTAACAACCAGAATGGTCACAGCTCACAATAATTCATATCTCTCCAGCGTTTGGAGCAAGATTTTGACTCCGAAGGGCTCTCAAAAATGCAGCAGACTCTTGTACTATCACAAAAGTCAACATGCCTGACGACACGCGGTCAGCCACTGTATAAAACAGAATACCAGAGCGAGTGTCGTCTAGCCCCTAGTGATGTCTCAAAACTTCTCACCTCTGACTGGGCCCTGTCGGATATTTCAAAACGCTTCTTCCAATTTATGTAGCTTTTCAACAGTTCATTTGGAAATATATTACACGATGTTACGGCTGATTTGAAAAAGAACTCAGGTTCATGACTATTACGTAAATGGGTATTACAGGAGTAAGTTCACAATGCTGTATTTCATAGGCTACCTAAGCATTCAGTATGGTAGATGTGACACCTCTGACCTAACTTCACACCGTACTGAACTAACCTATGACTTATATCCAATACTGTGAACTTTATTCTGTAATACCCACTCACAGTCTGCAATAGCCATGGTGTCTGAACTTTACACCATCCACGTGCTGTGCATGTCAACCCAGGTACATTCATCTGCAAACACAAACGAGCTATCCGCAAAAAAACAGGGCAACCATAAGTTAACCACAATGAACAAAAGTGGTCATGTCATCAATCATTCTTTAGCATACTCAGCAATGCAATACGTGAATGGGTATCATACTTACCCTGTCCAGTTGTTCAGTGAAATAGTGCGATCTTTGAGTATGCTAAGGACGGGATTCTCCGTAAATAATTGTTATAATACTGACATATTTCGACGATCTGGGGAGGCTCTCCGACTAATAATAATAATAATAATAATAATAATAATAATAATAATAATAAGTGATAGGAACTTTTTATTCTATACTTTTCACCGCTGAAATGCAAATAGTAAATTGAAGGATTGATGAAATTCAAAGACTTTTCTTTATAAGAAAAAAATATATTTTTCATGGTTTTCAAAGCTTTGAAAAACTAGTTTCATGATTCAAACAGCCTACGAATCCTGTGGCAAGATATAGGAATGATAAGCCTCGCCCAGATCCCGCGCACTCGACGAGACAATTTTCAACACAAGTCGAATGTCTTCTGAGTGTCGACGTATCATGTTGGAAACTTCCGTCACTCCTGATGAGGGCACTGAGCAAGACATGAAGCAGATGGACTAGCTTCTACCGAATAATCACAGTAAAGTAACTGATCTTCTTTACAGCGCGTCCAGTGGTGGAATATCAAGTCTATCAGGATTACAGCCGTTATACCAAAATCCGGCCTATCCAAGCTTTCTGATCCTTGTTAACGCCATAAATATTTACACATGTACATATTTATACTTGCTTGTCTTCATCCATTCCTGTCGCTACCCTGCCACATAGGAAAGAGATCACCTCCCAGCGAGGTAGCGCCACGAAGACAAAAAAGGTCACATTTGTTCACACTCAGTTTCTAGCTGTCATATATATATATATATATATATATATATATATATATATATATATATATATATATATATATATATATATATCATACTATTCGCCATTTCCCGCGTCAGCGAGGTAGCGTTAAGAACAGAGGACTGGGCCTCTGAGGAAACATCCTCATCCAGCCCCCTTCTCTGTTCCATCCTTTGGAAAATAAAATAAAAAAAAATATCTATACTAGCCTGAGTCAGGTACCCATTATATTGACCAACGCCTAGGGGAGGAGGAAAAGCTGGGTTGACTGTGGACCGACTGCTGCAACCAGGATTCGAACCTATGCGCTCGACTCTGGGCGGCCCGTGAATGCATCATGGCCGGGAACGCTAACCGCTACACCACGGGAGTCCATAAAGATGTATCTCGTACAAGTAACTCTATCTAGCAGAAGCACATCCAACCACAAGAGAAATGCAATCATGAGGATGGCTCAGACCCACAAGCACGACTGTGTTGTGACTCGTAAGAAGTAACCTCACCAGATGACAGGATAAGAAAGACACTGATTATCTACCTGCTGGGGACTGACAAAGACCCTTTGTGACCCCTGTAATCTTTTTACGCTACCGCTCACAGGATGAACATGGGGGGCACAATAAACTTGAAAGCTGGGGAAAAAAAAATAATCAGCAATCACAATAAACTTCAAAAGTTAACTGCCAGCCTAGCCAGACGCATGACAGGTGTGGTAACCACCACAGATCATGCAAGTGACCAGGAACAATACCACCGTGTTTTCTTCACCTCAGCTGATCATCAGTTGCCGCGCCTTCTCTCTGCAGTGGATTACATCTACGAACGTCTCCTACTATATTTATCAAACTTATGGGTTTTAAAGCAATTGGTTGACCTTAGATCCGCCAGGGTCTATGCTCGTCAGGAATTTTGGCTTTAGACAGTCCATCCTGGAAGCAAGCGACAGCGACAGCGACATATTTCTACTTGAGGAATGAAAATTAACTGGTATATCTTGAAACTTAAATGAGCGTCTTGGCAACAAGGACACATGACAGCTGGTGATGGTCACAGTGTGGAGGACGGGTGTTGACAATATCGTCTGTGTAACCCCATCGTGGAATAGACGATGATGGACGCGCTTGTGGTAACGATAGATAGATCACCAACACTCCAGGTATTGGCCCGTCAGATGCAACACCAACCACAAACACGGACAAAGAAATGTGAGAATAAGATCATGTATTGAAAAATCTAGGATTTTCCGTCTGGAAATCTTCTATGTGATGAAACCAAGAACTTCACTATCATGGACACTGAGCAAAGAGAGACTGTGAACTCTTGCCGATACGAGATAGAACTGACATTTTCCAAGACGTTACAAACAGGAAACTTATAACCTGGAGCAACAGGGTTGTGGAATGGGAAATCCATGCCCACAGCCACTCCTTCATTACATACAAAATTATGAAAGCGCCAAAGGAAAAAAAATGGTAACCTACAGAGAATGCAAAAAGTTCTTGACAAAGTAAATATGGAGACGGAAAACACAATAAGTAAAATACGAAGATAAATAATTAAAAGAGAAGATGGATCCACAACCTTCTGGAAACACTTGAAATCCATTACCTGCACAGTAGAGAGCCTGATGTCCCACAGGAAGTGTGGTTGCATCTATGGTCTTTCTTATTCTCATATTTGACTCAGTACAAACCACAGCTTCACATCTCCATCTGACGAGAGAAATACCACAGAAATTTCGTCTGCAGTAGACTCATGAAATGTAAGTGGATACCACTCCAATCTCTCTGAATTATGCCTCTAACAATAATGTACAGTTTGATGGCGTAAAATTTCAACACATTTTTTTACGGCGAATAAAAACAATGAAGATGTCAAAGACCGAACAGAAAACAGAAGACAAACAAATTCTAATACGACCGGACAAACAAGGCAAAAGACCTTGAGATAATATGAACAGTCTTTTAGCTAAACTGGTCCATCGTACTGTAAAGAAAAGCATATATTGTCTAGTTAGCACTAGAGTAATGTAACAAAGATTCTATTTGCAATCAATTCTCCTCTTTAAGCTAAGTTCAACGTAACGATAAGGAGCCCAAACTGTGCGGGATTGCGGTATCCGGCGATCAAGACGACGTAAAATATCTTACGTCGAGCCCAACAGGACACAAACCTGCTAACTTGGCACCCTGCGTATGGACCCACAGCCCTCGGGCGAGCCTGGCTGAAGGTCATTTATCACAAATGACCTCCAACCTAGCATGGGTTTGTTGTCGTCCAGCGTCTCGTTGTTGGCCCACTCCGACAACATTAGCCAAGATCCGATGCAGCCTAGCCAAGATCCTGATATAAGGCACGCTCGACGACGGAGCTATAGACCTAGGAGGAGCAGCCAAAATTTACTGATCAGCTTTCAGATCAGGAAGCATACTCAGCACAAGCAAGCGAAACCACAGATACCTTCCGTAGGCACAAAAGAAATCTTCCTCACCACCAAGTCGGAGAAGCGTTCCATCCAAGGTAGCATCATCATGAACACTGAACTACCAACTGTCACAAACAACCAAAGTGACAGCCCTCCAGGTGTCAGCTCCAATCCTTGTTAATGCCACGCTCACATCACCACACCTCTGACCACGTTCAACAAACACCAGCTCACCATACTGCTACCAGAGCACATATGTTCTACGTATATCTATCATACTTATAAAATCCAAGACATAAACAGAAAGAAATTAGCAACTGGCCTACAAAACTCTTTTACACTATATATATATATATATATATATATATATATATATATATATATATATATATATATATATATATATATATATATATATCAAATCTAGAAGTCCGGTAGCCAAGGACTCGAAAGACATAAATACAGACATTGCCAAGGAAAATCAACGTATCGATTTCCATCTAGTGCGAGTATGCTGAGCACGTCCCCTGTCCGGTGTCATACAAGGAAGGCTGAGCAAAAACTCAGATGATACCAAGCAGAACGGATGGCTTGCACGATCTTATTACGCTGCTAAGCCACGTAATATTTTCAACCTGTTTATGCTTTTATGCATAGAGTATACATATATATATATATATATATATATATATATATATATATATATATATATATATATATATATATATATATATATATATGGAAAACAATTGTTATTATAGACAAAACTTGTTTTGTGTTTTCTTCTGTAAAGCCTTTATATTCTTACTAGTGTCTACAGGCCATAAGAAGCCTGTACAAACGGTCTCCGTTGTATGAGCTGCTGAAGTTCCTCTTTTCCATCTTGAGAGCTTCTTCAGGAACAGGAAGGGCAGTGGTGGTGAGAAATATTGAGTATCTGTCGCATGGGACAAACTGGAAAGTAGGCAGATGTATGAATGGAAAGATTTATGGATCAGATAAGAAAATACAGAGGCGGAAAACAGGTAGGCTGCTCACCTAGCTGATATATTCCTTTGTATTCTGATGCTTGTTTGTCTTGTCTTCATGTTGTTCGCTGGACTGGTGGCTTTTCTATGCCTGTAGCGAGTGTTGCATGTCGTGTGTTTAAAAGCTATTATCATTATTATTATTATCATCATTATCATTATCATTTCATTATTATTATCATTATCATTACTATTATTATCATCATCATTATTACTATTATCATTATCATCATTATTATCATTATCATTATTATTATTATTATTATTATCAATATTATTTTCATCATTATTATCATTCACTTATCTATTTTCTATTTTCAGGCTCTTGCTGCTGTAATGGACTGGGGCTTCTCTGCTATTTTCATATGGCTTTTTGCCAATCAACTTGGGTTCCAATTATTTCTTCTTGCGCGGTTCTCAGTTTTCTGCCAATCTTGGCTCTCTTATGGACACGTACTCAGTGGTTCTTTCTTAAACGGTATGAGGAGCTGATCTGTTGTAGTGTAGTGGGATGTCTGCTGCTTCGTCGCCCTTGATACTGTTTTGGTTGAGGTGGATTGGATTGTTTGCAGGTGGGTGATGCTTACTGTGGGTGACGTGGTACTAGTAGGTATTCCAGATAAGCCTCCATCAGTATCTTATGCAAGTGGATTCGAATCGCCTCAGTCTTCTGAGGTTTCTTAATGGATTACGAGTTATTCTCATTTGTCGTACGATGTCCAGTCATTCCGATCTTTGGAAAGTTGAGACCCATCATTTTCCCCTCCGTTGATGTATCTTAGCAGTTCGTTATTTGCGGTGATTGGGTCTGGTGTCTGGTTTCAAATACGGATTTATATGGAATTCTTGTTTGTTGGTTTTTACTTTCCTTTTTTTTTTCTTTTCGTATTCAATAATGCCTTTCATCACATTCATTGTGCTTTACGCCATCATTTATTTAGATTTACCTCCACACAGAACTGTTCGTGTATTATCATCTGCATACGTGTGTTCTCTAGATCTTGGGGTTGCTAAGTCTACTGTACAGATGGTCTACAATGAAGGCGATGAGCAGCTACCTTAAGGAACTCCGCTGTCAAGTTGAACTCTGTCCTTCAGATGGCTGTCTATTAGGAGTTATCTATTGTAGAACGTTTGCCTACGAGTATATATTCCATTACTAAGAGTGAAATCAGACAAATCTATCCTAAGGCAGCTTGTTAAGACGAGAATATCGAAACCTTTGGTAATTCTACACACCTGTATTCAATCACCTCAACCTAATCCTTTCAAAGCTAAATAAACTGACGTTGTTTAGCCGGCTCTCATAGTTGTTTCTCAGTCCGAGGTCATCTTCATAGCTCGTCTCTGTACCTCTACAATCTGTCTGTCTTTATGAAGTACAGTGACCATAACTGAAGGCAGAATTGAAATTCAAGATGCACTTATGACTTGTAGAGAGTAAGACAACTTTCCTGGACTAGAATTCGATGGCCCTACCTATAAATCACCCCCCCCCCAAAAAAAAAAAAAAATAAATAAATAAATAAAATAAAATAGAATAAATAAATAAATAAATACAATGAAATGAATGAATAAAAGAAAAAAAATCGCTCTTTTAACTGCTTCTAAGCAGTGCTTACCTCGCTTTAGGTCACCCGAGATCATGAGATCATTACACACAATATTTCTCTTCTCAGTACACTTTTGTGGTTCAAGAGAATTCAGACTGTAGCTTTGTCTTTTCGTTTTCACCACTGATATGGAAAACTGTACTTGTGGACATTCAAATTCGTTGGCCACTTGTAAGCCCAGCAGTCCATTAGTCTGTGCATGTCCGTCTGAGGCTGCAGACGTTCAGGGTCTGTTGTAGACTTACCTCCCAACCTCGCATCGTTTACAAACCTCGGCATCTTACAATGTAGTCCTTAATCAGTATCATTAATATATATGAGAAAGAGAACCGGTCGTAGCAGTTCTTTGTGAGTGGTCAACAAGATCTCAACTTCCTCCGTAAGTTGAAGATCTGGCAGGGTTCTGGTCTCTGACTTATTGGTATGTGGTTTTACAGTTCTGTTATGATTCACTCAGGCTAATCATCCATTGTTGTGTTCGTGAAGCCTGTCTTTATCGATAAGGTTTTCTTTGGTTAAATCTCGGAGTTTAGTTTTAAGACTTTCACCATTCGCACGGCCCCAGACCAGCCTGGGCTGGACACGGATCTGAGCTGGAGATGTTAACAGTGTGTTCCATGTATGGGGAGGTGGTGGCTGGTGCTTACTGGTCTGTGCTTCGCCAGCAGACTTGAATGATGGTTCCTGCTGGCAAAAATGAGTGCCTCGCTGAATACTCTGTCCTGCTTTACTGAATAGCTCGGAGTCATGTCCGAGATGTATAACACTTTCATGGTCCATCAAATGGTAGACTGTGTTGCTTACTACATTCTTCCTCTCATGCCACAGTATAGCGTGACGTGTATTATGCCAGCTTGAGGCAGATAAGGACGTCTGGGTGGGGTGGTGGGAGGGTATTCTGTAGCTATGGTAACAGATCCTATGGTTATAGTTGTAAGCTCTTCTTTTCTATCATTTTTTCTTCATAGTTGTCAATCATATTGTGTTGTACACTTCATTTCAGAGTTACCACAACTCCTACATGCGCTTCTCCTCTCCTTATAAGTCTGGTATATTATATATGGAAATAATCTTTGTCCGTCTTTTTCTGTCATGGCTGTGTATCATCATCAACTATGGTCAAGGCTCCAGTATGTATGGTCCTCACGTCTCTCCCTCTTAGTGAAGTTCATGTCAGTATGTTGTGGTACATAACGCTGGATGATTTCAGAGCTATGTTACTTCTCAGACTTTTACTTTTTATCTTGAAGGCTCCAATCACGAATAAAAGTCCACATCAAGGCCGGGCCTTGATTGAAACACAGAATCATGAAACGGAAAAAGAAAAGACAAGGGAAAGTATCTACGAATTCTGGGGGACGTGAAAAACCTGTCTTTTGAAATGTGCCAGGTCATAGTTATTGGGAAAAACATGAAAAGGTCCAGAGTTCCAAAGCTTCGACGTGTAGGGAAAGAAACAGGAATCAAAACGGTCCATCCTTGAGTTGCCAATGGTCACACAATAATCATGTGACGCAGCAGCTTGCCAGGTATTGCGTGATCTAGCTAGTGTGTGTGTGTGTGTGTGTGTGTGTGTGTGTGTGTGTGTGTGTGTGTGTGTGTGACACACACACACACACACACAAGCAGCTAGCTTTCGGGAGCAAAAACCAAAGTATTACCTACAAAAGAGGGAAAAAGAACCAACATTGCGACGCCAAATATGTTCACCGAGTCAACAGGTGGAATTGCAGAACCGTCAAAGGAGAGACGAGAGTTGAGGAAATTTTGATACAGAGATGGGGTGAAATTGGGTCTTGGAGGCATTAAACTTAACAAGATTTTATGTACCCCACTGAGATATCCTGTCCACGTCTGAGTTTATTGAGGAAGCTATGTCAAGACATGATGCAGATCGAGTGAGAGACGAGGGAACAGAATTGAAGGATGCGAATGAATGCAATGCTGAGTCCTCAGCGTAGGAGTACATTGGATTATCTTATGCTTTGTTCTTGCATGCTTAGTTGTTCCCGATCTGTGTTCTATGAGACACGAGTCGTTCTTGAATATTATAGCTATTCTGTTCTCTTTAGTGGAAAAGAAATCTTTAATCATCAGCTGTTCTATTCTGGGTTCACCTCTCATCGAGTTTTCATAGGCTGACTGGATACGACTTTAGTCTTGAACTGCACCTCGGGGACAAGAGATCTCAGGTGAGGGTGGCGAGGTCAGAGCAATCGTTGAGGTAAATCCCAAGATTCAGTGTGTTGAGCACTTCTTCCCACGTAGCGCAAAAGGGACGGAGGTTGATCCTGAATACCATATTCTACACCTTCGTACAGTAGTAGTCCCTGCTGTGTAGTGAACATGTGAGACCAAGCGAGAAGGTACGATAGTTTGGGATGTATGAATATTGTCCAGATACTCTTGAGTTCAATTGCTGGGATTCTATGTGCCTTGAGTCGACGAAGAACGTGGAGACTATATAGATGAAAGAACTGACGGCAGGAATAACTTGTTCCTTTAAGCTTAGAACGTCATTCACAGAAACGCCAAGTAGTCTGTTAGACTGCACGTACAAAAGGCCGTTGAAGCTAAAGGGACTTTAAGAGGTGGGTCATAGCTGGAAGTTATCATCGCTGATACCAATGGCAAAATCATCGACGTACTTCCATCGATCAGTCACAGCCTTGCCGGTAATGCTAAGGAAGAAGGAAAGCCTCACTTTCCGTGTCTTAGTGAAGTTGCCGCATGTCTTTCTCAAGGCTAAAGTAAATAGCGTCAGGGAAGCTTAAAAAATAGTGGGGTGATAGGGTCTTCACATTACCAAATTCCCAGGAGTCTCCAGGACTTGCAATACCTAAGTCCAATAACACACAAAACTTTCGCACAGTCACCTGTGGATCGAGGTAAGGGCATCAGACGTAACTCGCTAAGACATTATGGGTTCGATGTCTTCCACTGTGACTGCTGGAGAGAAGCTCTGATGGAGCAGCGGGAACTTTCTTTTTCTTTTCTCTCTTTCATACTTGATCACGGTTTCCCGGGTTAGCGATGTAGGGCTAGGAAAAGACGAAAAAAGGCCACATCGGCTCACATGCATTCTCTAGCCGTCATGTGAAATGTGCTAAACCCACAGCTATCTATCCACATCCAGGCCCTACAGACCTTTCTATGGCTTACCCTGGACGTTTCACATGTTCTGGTTGTCAACTGACGGCATGTCGACCCCTGTATACCAAATACTTCCAATTCAGTTTATCCCGTGCATGCCTTTCACCCTCCGGAATGTTACGGCTCTGATCGCTCAAAATCTTTTTCACTACATCCTACCATCTACAACTTGGTCTCTCGTTCACCTTGTTCTCTCCACTTCTGACAGACATATCTAACCTGTTCGTCAATCTTTCTTCACCCATTCTCTTCATTTGTCCAAACCATTTCAACACACCCTTTCCTGCTCTCTCAACCACACTCTTTTTAGTACCACAAAGCTCTCTTACCCTTTCATTACTCACTCTATCAAACCATCTCACACCATATATTGTCCTCAAACAATATAGCGGAAACGAGCAAGTTAAATTATGGGCAGAACTTATGAGGTCCCACAGGTAGGTCGGTGTAGCTTTATCTTATGGTTGTGTTACCGTCTGGCGCCTTCGAATTCTTGTAATGAATCAGAGGGTGAAAGTGCTGGAAGGTAGGGTCGGAGGCAGGTACTAACACGGTGGAGTCTTTGATAGACGATGATGGCCATGTGACTGTTAACGAGCTGTGGTGCTTCATTACTGGAGAACTGATCAACGCATGAAGGTGGGGTTAGTATGCCCGTTCATCTCCTTCAGCTTCCCATTCCATCTGTTTCAAGCGATGCAGCTTATCAGGGGAACAAGATTCTTTGCAGCTTATGTATCACGAGAAGCTTCCCAACAAATAACATTGAAGAGGTTATTTGTTCTTGTGGTGGAAGTCCACGGTCTCGTTGCTTTATTTCTCAACATGTGGTGTGATCCACGGTACGTCAGTTGGCTGGGGTCTTAATGATCCACGGTACGTCAGTTGGCTGGGGTCTTAATGATCCACGGTACGTCAGCTGGCTGGGGTCTTAATGATCCACGGTACGTCAGCTGGTTGTGGTCTTAATGATCCACGGTACGTCAGCTGGTTGTGGTCTTAATGATCCACGGTACGTCAGCTGGTTGTGGTCTTAATGATCAAGGTACGTCAGCTGGCTGGGGTCTTAATGATCCAAGGTACGTCAGGTGGCTGTGGTCTCAATGGCCACTCGGGATAGATGCGATGGTCGGTTTCCGTGGTGGTGTAGACGTAGTTCTCACCATTTTGTTCCCCTGTCGTCCATGCTCAGAACCTCACACGAGAGATGCCGGAAAATCCTATGTCCAAAATGATTGACTGCGTTTAACTGTCCTATATATCTTGACGTTCGGCCCTTGATGTTTGGACGTCGATGGGGTTAGGGGAGCCGGGAATTTATGCGTGCGCTGCAACCGACGGGAGGCACTGGTAACTAATGATCAGCCACATCAGTTAAAATAAGGACACCGGTGCTCTGGCCCCGTGTGTGTTGGCGGGTGGAGCGCCATATAGGCACGACTTGAGTTCTGTATCTGAGAGAGAGAGAGTAACGAAGTCAAAAAACAAATGTCTTCCAGAAGAGACAGACAGTGAAGCGTGTGAGAAGGAAGGGCCAGCGAAGATGATGGCAACAGAAGCAAGTCGAACTACAGAGGCAAAGCAAAACATAAACATTGACAAAAAAAAAAAAAGCTAAAGGAATCACTGGGGCGACCGCTGAAGACTACGGTGTTAGCAGAGCATAAATGTTATGCAGAGCACAGAGGAAGATTCTGAGGTTAAAGATAAATTGTTAGATAAGCTAAAAGGACTCAGAAATGAATCTTGATTGCAAAAACTAAGCAATGCTGCGATATGTCTCGAGAAATCTAAAACGAAGGAGTATCGAGAGGGACAGCAAAAGGGGGAAAAAAACGAACTAAATGGTTTCAAATAGATGTAAACAAGCAAGGGCTATTGGAGAGGCAAACTATCAGGGATACAAATGGGACAGTATAGCCAGGAAGCGTTTCTAAGGTACAAGAGCTCTTGGTCAGGAATGGTAACGTTAAGAGTTGAAGGAAGACTACAAGACATATCACCCATAAATCCCAAGGTATTTCACAGATTTTCCGAGAGTCAAATTGTACGAGAAATCAAACAATCATAATAAAGCATGAAGAAGACAGTTATTGTTCATGACTGAGGACATGTTTAGAGGTGAACGAGTGTATTCACAGCGTATGAGCCTACGGAAGACGCGGAGGCTCCAGTGCTGTTCGAGAGAGAGAGAGAGAGAGAGAGAGAGAGAGAGAGAGAGAGAGAGAGAGAGAGAGAGAGAGAGAGAGAGAGAGAGAACCTCCAATAAAAAGACACTGGAGTGAAACCTCTGGAAGAAAGCAGGCTCATGCAGGAGCGGGGACCTGCATAAGGCTTAGGGACCAGATGGCATCTCACCATTTGTATTCAGGCAGAGCTCAGAGACCCCGGACGAGCCACTGGGTATGTTGTTTATGGCCCCGCTCAGGGGGCAGAGGCAGTGTTGCAACAGAGTGGAGGAGATGCACTGGTGTTGCCTGGTGGCCCTGCCATGAGTGGATTATAAATAAAAACCTAATTGAGCTCAGTGATCGGAAAAAAAGGGTATGTCATGATAATTGTCTTGTCTCATACATATATGTTATATAAATGAGCTCTCGTGTTATACATTTGAACTCCCATGTTATATATTTGAATTCCCATGTCATATATTTGAACTTCCATGTCATATACTTGAACTCCCATGCTACATATTTGAACTCCCGTGTCATATATTTGAGCTCCCATGTTATATATTTGAACTTCCATGTCATATGTTTGAACTCCTAAATTATATACTTGAACTCCTAAGTTATATATTTGAACTCCCATGTTATATATTTGAACTCTCAAGTTATATTTTTGAACTCCCAAGATATATTTTTGAACTCCCATGTCAAATTTGAGTTCCCATGTTATACATTTGAACTCCCATGTTATATTTTGAACTCCCATGTCATGTATTTGAACTCTCATGTCATGTACTTGAACTCCCATGTTATATATTTGAGCTACCATTTCATATATTTGAACTCCCATGTCATATATTCGAACTCCCATCTTATTTTTTTTGAACTCCCACGTCATATATTTGAACTCCCATGGTATATGTTTGAACTCCCATGTTATACATTTGAATTCCCATGTCATATATTCAAACTCCGATATATATTTGAACTCCCATGTTATATTTTTGAACTCCCATGTCATATATTTGAACTCCCATGGTATATGTTTGATCTCCCATGTTATACATTTGAATTCCCATGTCATATATTTAAACTCCAATATACATTTGAACTCCCATGTTATAATTTTGAACTACCATGTCATATATTTGAACTGCCAAGTTAAATATTTGAACTCCTATGTTACATTTTTGAACTCCCATATCATATATTTGAACTCCCACGTTATACAACTGAACTCCCATGTTATATATTTGTACTTGTCACAATTCATAACAGTTATAAGACCTGCAAAAGAAAAATCAGAGGAGTTCTTCATCTACTCGAGAGGCACCCATGGTGTAGGCATGATCGCTCTCTCAAAAGTATTTCTCTACAGTCATCGTGCTAATATATCCCTCCTTCCACCACACACACACACACACACACACACACACACACACATAAACCATGAGTCAGCACGAGTCGCCCCACAGCCAATCCCAGCAGTTTATCCCCCCTCGGAACTGGTCGATGTATGGCTACCAGGCTTAGCCTGCAGCGTGTGTGTGTGTATGTGTGTGTGTAGGTGTGTGTGTGTGTGTGTGTGTGTGTGTGTGTGTGTGTGTGTGTGTGTGTGTGTGTGTGTGTGTGTACACATGTGAGTAAAGACATGGTATGTACACATGTGAGTAAAGACATGGTATGTACATATATACAAGGTTAAGAGACGGGGTAACACGAGTGTAACACTCTCTTAACCCTGACACATCAACAGTAATCATACACACAAGGGTGACGCCATAATTCCCTCCACACACACTACCGTCAAGGTGGAACAGGATAACGATATGAGACAGGCAACCCTGAACTATACAGGCCGGGGTTACCACGTAACTACAGATTATCATCGGCAGACGGAGGACTCCTTGAGTGGGGGACATTACTTGAGACGACAGGGCTTGAGAAAGAGAACATCCATCCACGACAAAAAATTACCTTTGCCTTCAACGAGGAAGGAAGCGACATTTTAGAAAACGAGGCGCTGAGGTGAGGCGACTGTGGGGGGGCGAGCTCGGCGCTTCACCGGTCATAAATTATAATCTATTACTGACGCGAGCAGAAGACAGGCGGTGAAGCTAGATTTTCACGCTGGTGTTGAAGAGGAACTACCCAATCTGATTCATAGCTAACTGACAGAGAGAGCAAAGTTAACACATGGCAGACGGGGGGTAGGTAGTCTCTTCGAGCTGAGGCAGGGTGACAAGTGAGGAGGTTCCTTAGGACTTAATGTTTGCACCACTACTATTTTATCATTGATCTACGCAACGCCTTGCCAGATGAGTGTAAATCGTACCTGAATACGGTTGCTAATGATGTTAACATCATCGCGTGCAATACAGCCACGAGGACACCCTTAACCAGGCTGACGATTAGGTTGTTCGTACCATAGAGTTACCTTAAGTTCTATTCCCTCTATGTCCTGTCCACTATCCGCAAATGTCCCTTGTCTACAGAGTGAACGAGCCGGTACTTCGTCGGATCATTAGTGAGAACGTCACATCTGGCAAGATTTAGGATATAACAACTCACAGTCAAGTAAACTCCATTACGGAAAACAGAATAACCCAAGACAATGTGATCTTACAAACATTCACAACCAGATGAAGATTATTGCCGTCATAACATGGACTACAATGGCGTCACCACCACCTTTCTATCTAGGAAAATAACAGTACACTTCAGTGGGGTGTGCCCCAGCAGCACTCGGGCCCATCTAATCTGGAGCAACCATATAAGCAACACCAAAGTAATAGAATCCAGTCATAATGAAATCAATGATCACTGAGGCCACCTTGGTATGAGAGTTTTCACCTGCTCTCAACTGTCAGATGAGCTGCATTATCCTCAGCCGTGTACAGGCAGCCAGCAGGGTTGGGTGGAGGAGGGCTGGGCGTTGGGAAGGTGGAGACACAAATATCTGAATTGTCTCGTTGAAAACTAAATTGTACTCGTATGTCACCGAGGACGCTAGTCACAGGGGCGTATACAACATCAGTAGTAGAGCTCATTTTCCTATATAACAGACTGAGATAAAAAGAGGAAACTATAAATAGGCTGAAAAGACAAGTGCTACAATATTCGTATGTGGTCAATGAAGATGTACGAGATGAATTCGAGAGCATTATGGCACATATATCATTAAAGTCTACCACATTCTTACATATGTTCACTTTCTTACGATACATTTTCTGCATGTCTCAGGGAATTTCTTTTTCAGGTTGATAAGCGAAGACAACTACTCTATAGCTCTTCGATATTTACTGAGGATCGCTCACAACACTTCGTGTATGCAGCAGGCATCTTCAGGAGAAAGTAAGATACGAGTACAGAACACTACACATGACATTACAGTGTTCATCGTAAAGGAGGAAGGGCTAGGACTATAATGTTGATCACAGTTGGAAACGTATAAGGTGTGTGTGTGTGTGTGTGTGTGTGTGTGTGTGTGTGTGTGTGTGTGTGCGCGCGCGCGCGCGCGCGCGCAAAGAGAGAGAGAGAGAGAGAGAGAGAGAGAGAGAGAGAGAGAGAGAGAGAGAGAGAGAGAGAGAGAGATTCAACAGGGCAAGGTTGGGAATATGTTAAGGTACAGGTGAAGTGATCTCTCTCTCTCTCTCTCTCTCTCTCTCTCTCTCTCTCTCTCTCTCTCTCTCTCTCTCTCTCTCTCTCTCTCTCTCTCTCTCTCATATTCAGCGTTCTACTACAAGTGGAGGAGTCACTCAGTGCAATAGGGAAGTTTACAGTGGGGCTGGTTTGCATGCCCCCAACCCTCCACCCACCCCAGGCGGGTCACAGCGTACCCAGTCAATTTCCCTGAACTTAAATCGTCCGCCAATAAAACTTCTCTTGTCTCGGTTTGCTTTATCATTCACAGTGTACAGCATATATGACTTTATTGTTTAAGGACTGTGCACTCTCAAGGCAAGTAAGCAAGGTCCTTCAACTGCATTTTCTCCAATTATATATTATCGGAAGAAGACACTATTGACCAGCAGTCGCTTCTGATACTTTATGTCACATCGTTCCTCATCTCCCTTCCCATTCATTTTAGTTGAGCCTGTTCTGAATAACTTCATAACATGTGGCTTGATTTTCCCCTTTGTCGTCTCAAGTTGCCAGTTCTCAGGCATGAACTATCATCCGAGTTCGTGTATAATGCTTTCAGACCTACTCTCTGGCTGTATGATATTCCCGGTCTGCTGTTGTGTGGGTGATCGAGTCTCCTGTCTCGCTCCGTTAACCCCACTATTATCCATTTTCAATTTAGTTCTCTGCCCTTTTCATGTTCCTCGTTCTGTCTTCTTGTCGAGTGAACGCCCTGGGAAGTCTATCATAATCTTCAAGCTTCTCTTCCCCGCCTCAACACCTTACGGATCCACAAGTCTGTCCCATGCGTCTCAACTACAGACCTTCCTGCTCTTGCGGTTATCTGAAATTTCGCAAATATATCCCATGTCTACTGTCAGTGACAGCTTATCTATCCATATTTCTGCTTTCATTTCTTTAACTGAATTCGGTTCTCTTCCAGTCAAAGTATCATCACCGATATGTAGCTTTTCACCTTCTGTCTCAGTCATTCTGTCAAACATGGAAATCAGATCCAGTTAGTTTCATGAAGGATACACACACTGGTGATTGTCTCCGAGGAGGCATGGCAGGCCCCTGGGCACAAGTCTCCCCGCCCTCATGAGAAACGAGACCATCGCGCTAACGTGAGGATGAAGGAAGACGTCGACGAAGACACAATAGTCACAGTAGCTGAAGAAGAACCGAGGGGCAAAACTGACACGATGGAAGGGGATGGTTGTGACGAGAGGATGATCATGACAACCTGGAGGATAATTACCAGAAGTTGAAGAGAGTTGAAGTGTAAGATGGAGGAAGTTTGCCCTGGCTCTGTGTTCACCTTCCAGCCACACACGATCTCAGTCCATCCCGCCCCACATAACGTGCTGGCTAGCCCACACCAACTACCCCTACCTTCTCAGAGGCCAGATCCTGAATAATCTTCAGCTCCCTAAGCAAGAAGTTGCGACCCTTGAGCATGAAGGTATGACCCTTGGGTATCATGGCTAAGTTTTTGGAAGCAGCAATTCACTTCCAGTTCGGAAGTCAGAATTTCCAATGACAAACATTTGGTCTTATATATATATATATATATATATATATATATATATATATATATATATATATATATATATATATATATATATACAGTTTTTCAAAAAGAATGTAAAAAGCCAAGTAATGAACAAAACATTGCTCACCTCGTGATAGACACCATATTGTAAGAAGATCAACTCCTGCATCAACACCAGATAACGTTTAGCATCACATGACAAAGTATGCACAGGTGCAGAACATACTCCGTGACAACCATGAGAGGAGATGACAATGAACGAACACTGTCCTCGATTCCGGCGGACGACAAGAAACTTGCTCTTGGCTCTCGGGGTCAATATGTACAGAGAGGTAAATAGATCTTAAAACGTTCTGGCGTCAGACATCAACACTGTAATACAACACGAGTAAAAAAAAAAAATTCCAGGACGCATTATCTCTTGGAGAAGTGATCATCAGTTATTATCTGCGGTAAGAATGGTCTATTAACTGGACACACGATTAGAGTGTATATCATGTGATCATATAAGAAGCTGATTAATCCAGTGATAACGTAAGCCTTGATCCAGGCCCATTAGTGGCAGCGGGGGGAACAGTAGCGTCTTCCCTCACTAAGTATAGCTGGGGGGGCAGCAGCAGCAGCAATAAACATTCCTTGGGTGAGCCGTTCGGCGACTGGCCAGGCCAAACATCCCCTGCTACATATCTCGTCCCTCCCGGCGCTGCTGCCACCGCGCACCGTAAACACTGGCGAATTTCCTTCTATTCTTGATCATGTTTTACACTCCACCGAGAACATTAAGATAGGTGTATTCTTATTCCGTAGTGTTACTAGCAGCCAGGTCGCTCGCTGCCAAGATCTTCTGTCTCCCTCCCCGAGGGCAACAAACTCAGCACTCCCCCAGCCGTCTTGCCACAACCAATTGAATGTGGGTCGTCGAGGGTGGCTCCCCAACTGTCCTGACAACCCTGGCGGGCACCGACCACTTCAGTGACTGCTCCACATAAGTGCAGACGCGTGTCCCAGGGCCATAAACACCCTCTGAATTGCTCCGTCCGGCAGGTGGAGTGGCGTCATCCCATAGGCCTTCCTCACACTGGAGCCCAACCATACAGACAGACTACTCAGTCTTGGTTAACGCAGTTCTGCTTAACACCAGACCTGACTCACATTAGTCATGGCTTCCAGTATGTTGAACTGACAAATTAGCATTAAGAATATTGATGCTGTGTGATGCCACGCGAGTCCACCGTCTTCATATCCTTTGAAATAATAATAATAATAATAATAATAATAATAATAATAATAATAATAATAATAATAATATCAATAATAATAATAATAATATCAATAATAATAATAATAATAATATTAATAATAATAATAACAATAATAATAATAATAATGATAATAATAATAATAATAACTAAAAATATAATAATAACTAATAATGTAATAATAATAATAATAATAATAATAATAATAATAATAATATTATTATTATTATTATTATTATTATTATCATTATTATTATCATTATCATCAAAATTATAATTATAATTACTATTAACATGATCATTATCTAAAAGAAGAAGAAAGAAAGAAAGAAGTATAATCCTGCATCACGAGCGCCAGGCACGACCATTAATCAAACATTATATCGCCTAATGAAAACTTCACGTGAAGGTCACTGATCAAACAAGTTTCATGAGCGGTAACAGAAAGTGGTAAATGCAGGCAAGCATGACCCCCTCACACACACACACACACACACACACACAGCATGTTCCTCAGCAGCCCCACACACCTGCAGTCCACGTAGTATGGGATCACAACCCTCGTTCCTTCCTCAACTGATCAGACCAGACACAGTGGGTCTCTCTCCCCGTGCACGAGGGTAGACGGTCACTGCCACAGTGCCTTCCATCCTCATCCTTCGCACTGGCGAGATCTGGAGGAGCGCGGACACCTCCAGACACATGACTGGTCTATATCGAGGGTCAGCAGAGCTCCCTGGCCGAATGTAAACATCATTTATCTCTCGTATCACCACAGGTTGTGTGATGATGTTACTGAGGCAGCTTTCCAGGCACATGGTACTCATATGCAAAGACATCCCACGACAGCATGAACGTTGATAATGATAATAATAACAATAATAACAATAATAATTAATAATAATGCCCTGAACCAGGGCATGTGAAGCGTCCTGGGTAAACCACGGAAAGGTCTGTGGGGCATGGATGTGGATAGGGAGCTGTGGTTTCAGTGGATTACAGATGACAGATAACGATTGAGTGGGAATGAATGTGGCCTTTTTGTCTGTATTCCTGGCGCTACCTCGCTGAAGCAGGGGGTAGCGACAGGAATAGATGAAAGCAAGCAAGTATGAATATGTACATGTGTATGTATGTATATGTTATATATATATATATATATATATATATATATATATATATATATATATATATATATATATATATATATATATATATATATATATATATATATATATATGTGTGTGTGTGTGTGTGTGGATGGGCCATTCTTCGTCAGTTTCCTGGCGCTACCTCGCTGACGCGGGAAACAGTGATTATGTATAATAAATAAATACTACTACTACTACTACTACTATTCATAATAATAATAATAATAATAATAATAATAATAATAATAATAATAATAATAATAATAATGATACTCCGTGTGACATACGCTACCCTCTGATCTTAGATTGTGTGTTAATGACTAGGAAATACTGTCCTTAAAAACAAAACGAAAAATAAATAATAAAATATTCAAATCTTGAAATATAAAAAAGTTATTATAGTACCAATACTATAATAACATGCCAGGCCAGGTTGTGACGAGATATGATCAACTGGAAAAGAGCTGAAGTTATACATGAGACGGATGAATACTTCTAGAGCTCCTTCCTGCGACGATCAACACCTGGCCAGTGTTGCTGCTGTGGACAGTGGCACTGGTGGCAGGCAACACCTGGCCAGTGTTGCTGCTGTGGACAGTGGCACTGGTGGCAGGCAACACCTGGCCAGTGTTGCAGCCGTAGATACTGAAAGTTTAGGACCTGGAAAGCATTCTTGAAACCAGTGTAATCACCTCCCAGTTAACGGTATATGAATTCTTTTTGTATTTTAAAGCCTTTTTACTGCAATCGTGCGAGAGCCCTGGACACCATCCAGGAACCGAGCGTTCTTGTATCTCGCAACTTTCCATCTTTAAGTCTTAAAAGTCTCTTGAAAAAAAAGAAAAAGAACATCGGCTAAAGTAGGCCGGTGGAACTCAACGTATCGCAAAGGGTCTCTTAAACAGACACGGTAAATCCAGCACGATCAAGTGCCTTTATCATCAGCGGTTCGTTCCCACAAGAGATGGTGCTGATCCACCTGGTCTCCCTCCTTCCTACGCTTGGTGTCAGCTAACAGACAACTACAGGAGAATGCAATCTTTCTTAGTCGACGCAAGAGATCCGTCCATGAAACACACAAACTTCATACACTCGACACAAATCTTCCAGGAAGCCTCTGGAAACATGGGGTCTGATGGTCAGAAATTCCATCTCTACTCTGCAATAGGAAAGGAAATCAAAGTATCGTGAAACTTAAGGTTAGTCAGGCTTTGGCATAATCAGGGAGGTGTTAGAATATGATATTTCTAGAAAGCTTAGCTTTTAATGAGCACTGCACAGCAAACATCACGTCAGTGTGGATTATTTTGGAAGAGAATAATGAAAACGAGAGACATAGTTCTTCAATTCACTTATACTCTCGCGCCTGGCATATTGCTGTGTACTTAACATCACCTTTGCAATCCGGCAAAACCTGAAAGATTAATAAACCCACAATGGTTTTTCACCACACGCATCACTGTCAGTCTAATAACTTCATTCCTGACGTAGCCTAAAACACTCAGTTAATATCCACAGCACCCGCCCGGGAAGTGTTGAAGGTGATGTCTGGAACCATCTTACATCCCCCATGGCAGACTTGCTGATCTTACTCTCCATCTCATGAAAACTTATAATCAACACCACACTAGATTTAATACGTTTTCCTTAAATACACAATAAATCTGGCCTTCCTTCTTTTCCATTCCTCCAAAACAGACTATTTCTATTTCTTCTTTATCTTATCTTGTACCTCACATATAAGGCCTGCCCTTGATAAGGACTCTGGTTCTTAAAGGGAGACGTTGCTGAAAACAAATATCAAAGTGTATCTAATCTGCCCATAAGAAGGGAGTTCACCTGCTCCTGGGTGTGGCAAGTCTACGAGGACAGGAACAGAGGACCAAGCAGGACCCACCTGGAGGTGAAGCTCCCGACAAATGAACTTCAGCGGTAGAGGATCACCCAGGACACACCAGCCACGGTAGAGGATCACCCAGGAAACACCAGCCATGGCAGAGGATCACCCAGGACACAACTCACACACACCGTCCACACAGGCCGAGTCGTTTGCATTAAGGACGTAACATGTGAGGAACAACCGATGCAGTGGACAGTAAAGGGGTTCTCAAAGTTGTTCATGCGATGCCATAAAGTCCTTTGAAGTTATCAGTTATGG
Organism: Panulirus ornatus; assembly: GCF_036320965.1. NCBI lineage: Eukaryota > Metazoa > Arthropoda > Malacostraca > Decapoda > Palinuridae > Panulirus > Panulirus ornatus. The sequence goes on along the minus strand of NC_092227.1, from coordinate 57,974,248 downwards.
TAACAACTGGGAAATAATAATGGTACATTTCATTATCAATATCAACACAACAAAAGTATCATCATAATCAAACTCAACAAAACTATGAGACCATAAGAGAATTGGCTTAACTCCCTGCAAACGTACAGTAGGCATAACTGCCCTACAAACTTACAATAGGATAACTACCTTCATACTTACTGTAAGCATAACTACCTAGTTCCTTACAGTGGGCATAACTACCTAGTTGCTTACAGTAGGCATAACTACCTACTTACAAATGAACATTTTCACTTTCATCTCGTAAACTTTATGACCAGTGTAAACGTCACTGAATATTGTGTACTCCATTTACAAACTGGACTTTACTCTCCCACCCACGAGTCAGTTTGATCAATATGTAAGGTGACGCTACCAATGATGCCAGCATATTTACTCAGGGGAAACTGTTTACCCACAGTGCCACTTGTGGGTAACAAAGCGTAAATCAAACATCGTCTCCGCTGATGTTATTTCAGCATTAAGCGACACGACATCATCAGGTAAACTGCCAATACATCAGCCAGTGAGGCCAAGAGGACACTACTATATCACAACTTTCAGATATCTATCATCAATTCAAACAGGTTAACCTCCTATACATGACGGTGGTGGATGGAACTGATAAATGTGGTAGGCGTACACAGAAATGGTCATTATGGGTCAGCAGCCTCGGGCTAAGACTATTCCAACCTGCATAAGATGGAAATACTTAAGGATATATATATATATATATATATATATATATATATATATATATATATATATATATATATATATATATATATATATCCCTGGGGCTAGGGGAGAAAGAATACTTCCCACGTATTCCCTATGTGTCGTAGAAGGCGACTAAAAGGGGAAGAAGCAGGGGGCTGGAAATCCTCACCTCCCGTTTATAATTTTCCAAAAGAAGGAACGGAGAGGTGGGCCAAGTGAAGATATACCCTCTAAGGCTCACTCCTCTGTTCTTAACGCTACCTCGTCAACGCAGGGAGAGGGAAGGGGTGTCATTTCATGTGTAGGGGTGGCGGAGAGAATGGATGAAGGCAGCATGTATGAATATGTGCATGTGTATATATGTATAATTCTATGTATATGTATGTATACGTTGAAATGTATAGGTATGTATATGTGCGTGTGTAGGCGTTTATGTATATACATGTGTATGTGGGTGGGTTGGGCCATTCTTTCGTCTGTTTGCTTGCGCTACCTCGCTAACGCAGGAGACAGCGACAAAGAAAAAAAAAAAGAAAAAAAAAAAAATATATATATATATATATATATATATATATATATATATATATATATATATATATATATATATATATATATAACGCAGGAGACAGCGACAAAGAAAAAAAAAAGAAAAAAAATATATGAATATATATATATATATATATATATATATATATATATATATATAATCATACGTGAATCATGGGGTTTGACTGAAAGTGGACAGTGTTATATTACGTCCTAAGTGATGGCTGCGCTGTTAACAGGGGACACGTGGAGGTATTTTGCTGAGAGTGGCATCTGCTGGGATATCTAATCACTTCCTGGTGAGGTAAGGGTGAAAGTCTGTGGTGACTTTAGGAAAAGAGTAAATCATAGGGGCGGTGGGAGAGGCTTGTGAAAGTGATAGCGCGCTTGGAAAAGAGGCTTGTGTGAAGAAATGCTGGGAGAGATTGGGTTCAGAATAATAGAAGGTGAGAATAAATGAAACAAATGAATAGAAGGTGTTTAGGGAAACAGTGTTTCCATGAGGGAGAGAACTGTGCGGCATGAGGAATGTGGGAGAGAAGAGAGAGGTGTGTGAGTGTAACCTACAGGGAAGGAGTGCGAATAATTGGGGGATATACAGAAGGATGTGGTAGCTGATGTAGGGGATGGTGCAGGGACTGAACAAAAGGGGAGATGAAAGTGAGGGCTAGAGAGTATCGGCAGACTTCATATATATATATATATATATATATATATATATATATATATATATATATATATATATATATATATATATATATATATATATTTCTTTCTAGATTAGTCTATAAGTGCTATTTGGTTATTGCCGGTGTGGTTTATAGTGAAGCAGTGTCCCGAATATTGTATCCACTTGGCAGGGGTTACGAGAAGCTGGAAACCCAACCCGGGACACGCGGGGCAACACGGAGATAAAGTAAGATCAACTCCTGAAAAATACATCCACAAATCGCGTAAATATACTATCTCGTTACACTTCCTTATGAATCTATGCCGATGATGCCAGAACTTTCTCTCTATTCTGGTATCAGCGTCAGGCAGTGTGGCTGCAGATGCCCTACACCTGCCCATGACCCCGTACATGATGCTGTACAACTACAGATGCCCTACACCTGCCCATGACCCCGCGCATGATGCTGAACAACTACAGATGCCCTACACCTGCCCCTGACCCCGTACATGATGCTGTACAACTACAGATGCCCTACACCTGCCCATGACCCCGCGCATGATGCTGAACAACTACAGATGCCCTACACCTGCCCCTGACCCCGTACACGATGCTGTACAACTACAGATGCCCTACACCTGCCCCTGACCCCGTGCATGATGCTGTACAACTACAGACGCCCTACACCTGCCCCTGACCCCGTTCATGATACTGTACAAGTACAGATGCCCTACACCTGCCCCTGACCCCGTGCATGATACTGTACAACTACAGATGCCCTACACCTGCCCCTGACCCTGTGCATGATGCTGTACAACTACAGATGCCCTACACCTACCACTGACCCTGTGCATGATGCTGTCTTGCTACAGATGCCCTACACCTGCCCCTGACCCCGTGCATGATGCTGTACAACTACAGATGCCCTACACCTGCCCCTGACCCCGTGCATGATGCTGTACAACTACAGATGCCCTACACCTGCCACTGACCCTGTGCATGATGCTGTCTTGCTACAGATGCCCTACACCTGCCCCTGACCCCGTGCATGATGCTGTACAACTACAGATGCCCTACACCTGCCCCTGACCCTGTGCATGATGCTGTACAACTACAGATGCCCTACACCTGCCCCTGACCCCGTGCATGATGCTGTCTTGCTACAGATGCCCTACACCTGCCACTGACCCCGTGCATGATGTTGTCTTGCTACAGATGCCCTGCCGCGTGAAAACCTCGTGAAGTGTTAGGAGGTCTTCACCCCCCGCAGCCCAGACTGGACCCAGGCTGCTGGATTAGGTCGTTCGTCAACCAAGTTTTTGAAAGCTAAAGCCCTCAGGCCCACATAGCCCCCATAGCCTGGCTGGTACCTGTCCAATGCACTCTTGAACTTCTGTAACGTACATCCTATGCAGTCTCTGATCGTAGATGGCTAGGTGTTGAAGAGTCTTGGACCCCGATGTTTAAGGTGTTCTCTCTTTTCGTGCATATGGCACCTTTGGATTTTTGAGGCAGTATTTCACAGTCTTCCATTCCTGTCGTGTCAGCACGATGTTATTACCGAGTGTAGGTTGGGAACCATATCCTCCACGATTTTCCGGGTATAGAGGGTGATATACCTCTCCCGTCTGCGCTTTAGGGAGTACAGCCTCAGTGTTTTCAGTCGCTCTCTGTAATTTAGTTTCAATGCCACATTGATATGGGTCTGTAAAAGATCTCTGGACACTCTAAATCTGCTATACTCAATTCATGAAAGAATAAAAATTTTTGAACAATATCATCACTCGGTTTTCTTTCCTTGTCTTGAAGGTCCGCAGGATCCAACCTGCCATTCTGCATGAGGCAACCGTTGTTTTGTTGTAATCGTTGTAGGTTAGGTCGGTAGATATTATTACTCCGATGTGTTTCACAATATTCATGTGGTTTATGATAGCGTCTATATCTGTCCGATATTCTGCGTTGTTTTTATTTAATATTCCCCCATACCGGATGTTGAAATTTATCTCCATTTAAAAGAATGTTTTCTCTGGGTTACCTAGTTTATGTCTCTCTATAGGTTTTTCGGCATCTTCTATTCATGCGATTTTCATATTTATTCTCACATCATCTGCAAAGGATGATATGGAACTGTGGTTCGTATTTGCGTCAATGTCAACTATAAGAATGAGGAACAAGAGGGGTGCAAGTACAGTTCCTTGGGGAACTGAGCCTTTTAGTATCGAAGCACTGGATATGGTATGGTTTATAACTGCGTGTTGTGATCTACTGGCTAAGAAGTTCTATATCCATCTTACTATTTTTCCAGTTATTGGCATCTTTCGCATTTTGTGGACTATGACAACACTGTCACAGTCTATCAAACCCCGTCAGTATTTTCTTGGATTTCCAGAACTTCAGTGAACCTCCCATATTAGTCAAGCAGCTGAGATAAGCAAGATCCTCCCGCCCTAAAACCATGGCGTCCTGGATTATGAAGTTTGTTCACTTCCCTGAATGTAGTCGGCTCACCTTACCGTAGGAGGCTTTCGAAGATTTTAAGGATGTGCCACGTTAATACTATCGGTCGATAGCATTTTGGGATTGTTTTGCCTCCATTTTTGCGGAGGGTCGATGTAGATCAGTTTCAGACTCTAGGGAATGATGCCAGAATCAACACTTTTTCTCCATAGGAAACTTAATGCACGTACTAAAGGTGACTTGCATTCCTTTATGAAGACTGAGTTCCACGAGTCCGGCCTGGGGCTGAGTGCATGGGCATACTCTCAATGGCCCACTCGAAATCTTGTGTTGAGGTGGTGATATTTGCTCCGTGTACACTTGGCGGGATCACTGTTTAGGAAGAAGTCTGTGGGTTGGGTCATTTATTTCTCATCTTATTTTTGGCTCGCTGAATACCGACTGATATTGCCTTTTAAGAATATCACTCATTTCTTGGCAGTCGTCTGTAAAGCTACCGTCTTCTGTTCTGAGTGGGTCAATGGAGTTTGTGTGGTTCTGGATTTGCGTTTTGCATAAGTGTAAAAGTATTTATCTCTTATTTCATTTGTGGCTTTTTCTTCCTCTTCTGCCTGCGTTTCATGTGACATCTCTAGTTTATGGTCTGTGTCCGGTCATTCACCTGAGATGTTTTCTTTCCTCTGTTGGGTGAGCTGCGGCTTCTTTAGGTCTAAGAAATTCATTTTCGTCCTGCTGTAAAGTGCTCGTTTTCCTCGTTCTACCCTAAACTCTTTTGCGCTTTCTTCTCGGTGGTATATGTCTGTTGCATGTTTGCAGTACCACACTCTTCCTCTGTTTCGGTACTCAGCAGGATTTATTATTTTTGTGTAGCAGACATTTCAATGATCACGTCCTTCCAGTTTATCAGTTTACTGTCGAAAATGAAGTTACTGAAAACCACTGTTTCGTGTCTTCTGACCAGGCGGTGTAGCATGTAAACTTGTCTTAACTTCAATCAGGTTGTGATCAGAGCACACGGTGTCTGAAGATGTAGTATCACATATTAGGTCCACATTATTTGTGATGATTAAGTCCAGAATATTATTTCCTTTGGTTGGTTTTGTTATTTGTTAGCTGAGGGAGAACTTTTCGCATAGTCTGAATAACCTTTTTTTTTTTTTTTTTTGTAGCTGCTCGTCCGAGGTGCTTACAACGTCAATATTTTCCGCAAGAATGTTAATTCCTGCACGTCACTATTCAATGTGTTGTAGGTTGAGGTCTCCTAAGATGATTATATTTGGGACTGGGTTACCGAGAGGGTCGAAACATGATTCCACGTCTCGTATTTGTTCCGTAACTTCACTAGATTCTAAATCAGGTGATCCATAGATTACTGCAATAACCAGGACTGGGTTTTCAATCATAGCAAAGAGTGCTTCTACTACATCATTTGAAGAGTTCAGGAGTTCAGTTGTTATAAGTGCATCTACAATACAATATACACTAAAATATACAATATACACCTGCACCTGGCTCCCTCAATGATGCTGAATAGCTACAGATGCCCTACACCTGCCCCTGCTCGCCTGAGTGATGCTGTACAACTACAGATGACTTACACCTGCACCTAGTCCTCTGCATGATGCTCAACGACTTGTTTGTGACCCTCACACCAGCACAGATGCGAGAGATACTCGCGTTAACTGGCTCAGTCGACAAGCTGTTTTATAAGTGATCATAATCGAGTTAAGTATGACATACACACCCGAGATATGTCAAGCAATAAAATACATACATAAAAATATTCATATCTGACACCTATGAGAAAACTCGTCATTATCTTATTTTGATGAGGGTATAAATTTCCAGATAATATTATATTTGTCATCCCAGCAATATGTTGGTCCCATGTCGTACGAAAAAATAAATGGGACTTGATTCTGATTTAGAGCCAGTCAGACAGCATGCAAGTCTGGTACGTGTGGCAGGTTGATCGTGATTGTTGACTCCTCATGCATAAGGTACGACGACCACTTGAGCATGGCGGGACGACCCTTTTAAAGCACGAATAACGGTACGACCTTTGGGTATGATGGGCCTGGCCTTGGAGCTGGCTGTCAAGGGTAAGGTCGAAGTCCAATGCATCATATCCCATAATCGCAGCGTCGTCATGATAGGTCGTAACGTCGTTTTCAAGGAAGGGTCGTCCTGCTGTGCTCATGGGCCTGAACGTCGTGCTCAAGGGTCGTAACACCATCATCAAGGGTCGTATTCAGGAAGCGGGTGACAAACTTTCCCTCACATGGCAATGCTGGACGTTGTTAAGAAGTGGGCGAGCGACGGTATCCGCAAGCGGCACCACCTGATGCGGCAGCTGGAGCCAACGTGGCCTAAGGAACCAGCTGCCGCAGTCCCACAACGACAGCAACCCTCCGAGGCTCAGACTGGAGAATGTGGTGGTTACGTAGGCCCATGGGACACGGTCTCCAAACAGCCTAACTAAGCTGAAGAGTAACAGGACAACCTGATCAAAGACCGAACTGTTGGCGTAAAAGACTTCACAATCCAGCGTAAGGGATACGTAAGGTAAGGTAAAAGTCTCACACCGAGCTGTGGCGGTACAGGACACCCTGAACCATCACAGAGTAAAGTAAAGTAAAGCCCTGACACCGAATGAAACATGACGGAATATAGCAGGAGTGTGAGGGAGTTCTCGTGGCCATCACAAAGTCTGACTAGTGGCCGCAGCAGAACCAGAGAAGAGGGCCAGCATCACGTCCAGACCCACTCCCTCTCTCTCCCCACTCAGCTACCATCAGCAGCCTCTTGTAATTCATCCCGTCCGCCACCGGTATGTTGATTGATCCTTCGTGCATGAAGACAAAACACTTAGGGGAAACGACGACTCGATACCTCGAGCACGATGGCCTAATCGCTTGATTACGGTAATTCATCTCCTGAGGACGGTGACTTAAGTACTCGTACTCAGGGGGATAACTCTCGTACTCGAGGGGTTACATCGTACTACCCAGGGATAAGTTAAGTCGATGTGCTCAAGGGGCTAAGTCGTCGTACTCTAGGTTAAGTGGCGTTAAGCGGTCGTCGTCAAAGAACAAGAGTGACGTACAGGAAGTAGTAGGGTGCTACATCACCTGCCTCAGAGCCCCCGCCCTACACCCCAGACAAGTGTACCTTACCATAATGATGACAAAACAGTAGTAAAGCACACGATACCCCGATCCATAAATTATTGGCCCTCGTGTGGCAACGATGACCTACATCCCCATAATAGAGTCATTAATACATTAGCATCAACTTGACTGCAATTATATTCATATATTCCTCAAAGACCTGGTCTCCCAGCGCCATCCTAGAATGGTGCAACCATCCCTGGACCACGCAGGCAATTATCACGCACCACACCACTCATTAGCGTTACAAGATCAACAATCTACCGAGACTCTGCTCGCAGAATCAAGCATCAAACATAAAAAAAAAGATAAAACATCTATTGCCATAATAAATCTGAAGTTAGAGAAACTTTCTTTTCTTTTTTTTCATTTACAAACTGAAACAAAGCTACGGGTAATACTGTCCTCCCAAACGTACTATCAAAACTACAAACACAAAATATACAGAAAGTCATCTTCATTTGCAATGAAACGTCCTTGATGATATGCCTAATGAGGCCATAAAGGTAAGGACTCTCTAACATCCAGACTTGGAGTCATGTAATAACCACAACCATGTCTTGACAACCATCGAGAAACACGAAACATGAGCAGGTCAACCCCATACATCCAGAGTCATTTGCTAACGGCGACCATTTAACATCAACCAGGGCGTGTGTTCCAGCAACACAAGACAATCATGACGCACAGCCCTTTACATTGTGTTGCTCCTGCAGCCAAGTCCACCAGTGGAGCCCAGAGGACCATCAGGTTGTGTTGACAATCAAGTACCATAAGTTTCTAACCGCACTTACGGGGTTTATCACCTGCTATCAGTCATTCCTCTAATCATATTCAGGTCGACTGGTAACTAAGTAAGTTGCCTTGTCTTGTCTTATCAGGGATGTTATCGTGCTACAGCAGCCCACCTTGTTTGTGCCGACGCCACGGCCCACTGGAGAAAGTGTGGCGAGCAGCCACCATCAGCACCGCCTCCCTCACCCCTCCAGCCCAACGGCCAGAGTCGACTGGGAACAATAGTGAAGTGTGCTTACTGGTCGACAGTGGTGACACCTGTCACCTGAATCAGAGACAAGTGACTCTTGCTTGTTCATAACACTACACATGTACCTTGCTTTAATTTTCCCTCGTAGTCTACAAGTTCATCTATGATCGTCACGTGTCTGCTTCGTGAATACATTATATATATATATGTGTATCTTTCTTTCATACTATTCGCCATTTCCCGCATTAGCGAGGTAGCGTTAAGAACAGAGGACTGGGCCTTTGAGGGAATATCCTCACCTGGCCCCCTTCTCTGTTCCTTCTATTGGAAAAAAAAAAAAATGATGGGGAAGGATTTCCAGCCCCCCGCTCCCTTCCCTTTTAGTCGCCTTCTACGACACGCAGGGAATATGTGGGAAGTATTCTTTCTCCCCTATCCCCAGGGATATATATATATATATATATATATATATATATATATATATATATATATATATATATATATGATAGAGCGAAGAGCTTATAACCCAAATCACCAGGGAATATTATATCTAACATATTCAACTTTAAAATCACGATACAAATATGGAAATACAACAAGCAAATCATGAGAACGAAGAAGAGTTTTATTGCAGGTGTGATGTATCCAATTATGGGTGATTTGCATACTGCTGTGTGACGGGCTGGTGTGCTTGTTGGCCAACTATGAGGGAGCTGATGGGAGGCAGGCCAGAGAGAGAGAGAGAGAGAGAGAGAGAGAGAGAGAGAGAGAGAGAGAGAGGGAGAGGACATTCTCCTCATAACTCGTTTATGAATCCCTTAACCTTACTTTACCTTAGTAACCTTACCTTATCTTACCTTAGTAACTTTACCTTACATTACCTTAGTAACCTTACCTTACCTTAGTAACCTTACCTTACCTAATCTTACCTTACCTATGGCAAAACTTTGCAATTAGGCAGGTCTAACACGTAGCGCTCACCACAGGAAAATTTAAAGAGTTAATGATATAGTAATATGTATCACGTGTTGTCCAGTGTTATGTGCAAGGTGGAGCGTGTGTACTTGTGGACTGAAAGCCATAAGGGATAGCAACTTGTGTCAGGGAGTAGAACCTGACAGCCTCTGCAGTGGCGACTCACTTGGCCATCATCACTTACACGCTCCCGATAACCAGGCGGTAGCACACCTCTGGCTGCCAGCCACACACAGTACCTGGAGGATGCGGCAGCCGACCTCAACATCCCACCAGGGGCGTCCAGAGACAGCAGGGAGGGGCCTGGGGCAAAGAACCTCGCCTCGCCCACCCTCCTATGATGAGATGATGCCCCGGTAATGCTCTCATGGACGAAGGTTTTCACCCGACACTTACAGCAGGATTAAGTGGGGGTTGAAGAATGAGAGGAGCCAGGGCCCCTGGGCGGTGAGGATATCCCCACCTGGCGTACCTGCCAGCCACAACAAACCCACATTAGGCTTCCACAACAAGCGCACCGGTGACGCTCCCGGCCCACACTACACGATCATTCTGCTCCTATCTTGATGTCGTCTGAACATCGCCAAAGCATGTGGAAATTCCTGTTCAGACTAGTTCGCCTGCACTTCCAGCAAGTGAGGAAGCTCCTACCAGGAGGCTGCGGGAGAATGAGCATGATAGTAAAGCCTGAAAGGTCATGCCTGCCCGCCAACTCCAACTGGCCCTCACAAAAACAAGAGACAAAAGGGGGAGGTGGAGCTTGTTGGTGAAGCGGCGCGTGTGGTGATCCTTTGAAGTCGACGCAACACCCAGTGGAAGAGGAGGAGCCAGACACGGGCCTTGCTACTGGGCAGTGCTGCCCTTCTGGCCACCTCGAGAACACTCTGGTCTCATTCTCCCGCAGAATGTCTTAAACACGCAAGCAAACATAATCAGACGAGAAAAGAAAAAAAGGGTGACTTGATCACAGACTTTGGGGTTTTTGAACGTTTCATGACATGCAAAAACAGAGCAACCAGCTCATGACACTCAGTGAGAAACTCGTTCAGGAAAGACGTGAAGAAATAGTGTAATATACCAGTGGATCAAGGGAAGTAAAGGAATAAAGAAACAGCAAATGCAGACAGCATACCTAAGTTTATTAGGTCTCGTGTGATAAATGAGAAAGTTCAAGATATGAGGCCTCAAGAGTGTAAAACTCCCTCTTTGCACTGTACAAATAGTTCATGACAAACAAATGCACATACAGACGTCTAATGTTCTTATATTCGTTCGCCATTACCCGCGTCAGCGAGATGGCGCCAGGAACACACGAAGAAAAGGACTCACGCTCACCTCCATCCTCAAACTGTCATTTGTAAAGCACAAATCATAGCCCCCTATCCACAACCAGACTCCACAGATCTTTCTGTGGTTTACCATTAACATTAGGGAGATTAAAATGTTTTGAAAGGAAGTCAATGAGGAAGGAGGAATATCGGTGAAAGGTAGTGATGAGGTGAGGAGGAGATGGAGTGGGAATTTTGAAGGACTGCTGAATGTGTTTGATGATAGAGTGGCAGATATAAGGTGCTTGGGTTGGGGTGGTATACGAAGTGAGAGAGTAATGGAGAATAATTTGGTGAAGAGAGAAGAGGTATTGAAAGCCTTGCATGAGATGAAATGTGGCAAGCCGGCTAGAGTGGGTGATAATGCAGTAGCATTTCTTAAAAAAGAGGGTTAAATTTTTGATAACTGATTAGTTAGGATTTTCAATGTATATATGGATCATGGTGAGGAGCTAGACGATTGGCAGAATGCACGTCCAGTGTCACTGAATAAAGCAAAGAGGATAAAAGTGAGTGTTTAAAACACAGAAGTATAAGATTTCTTTGGTATTCTTTGTACCTTGTATGGGAGAGTATTAAATGAGAGGGTCAAGGCATGTATAGAGCATCAGACTGGGGAGCAGTGTGGTTTCAGAAGTGGTAGAGTATGTGTCGATCAGTTGTTTGCTTTAGAGAATATGTATGATAAATACTTAGAAAAATAGAAGAATCTGTGTGTGGCATTCATTACGGATCTGGAGACAGCATATGACAGGGTTGACAGGGATGTCTTGTGGAAGGTCTTAAGAAAACATATTGTGGGAGGAAAGCTACTAGAAGACTGAGATTTCATCAAGGGCGTAAGTCATGTGTAAGTAAGAAGAGAGGAGAGTGAGTAGTTCCCAGTGAAGGATAGTCTGCGGCAGGGGTGTGTGATGTCATCATCTTGTTTATGGATGGGGTGGAAGGGCGAGTATGCAGTCTATAAGGGATGAGAAGGCCTGAGAAGCGAGTCAGCCGTTGTTTGCTGAAGATACGACATGGTGGCAGATTCGAGGGAAAAACAAGAGAAGTTGGTGACTGAGCCTGGAAGTGTGAGAGAAGGGAGTTACGAGAAATGTAAGATCAAAGTTATTAGGTTTAGCAGGGTCGAGGGACAGGTCAGTTGGGGTGTGAGTTTAAATGGAGAAAAATTGGAGGAAGTGAAGTCTTTTAGATATCTGGGAGTGAAAATAACAGCATATAGAACCACGGAATGGAAGTGTCTAGAAAGGGTGAAGGGGGGAAGGTTCTAAAAGCAATGAAGTACAAGTGGAAATAGAGATTGTTATCAGGGAGAGCAAAAATCACTATGCCTCAAAATATAATAGTCCCAACAATATTACATGAATGAGAGGCATGGGATATAAATGTGGATGTGCAGAGGAGGCTGGATGTGTTGAATATGAAACGTTTGAAGACAATATGTGGTGTGAGGTGGTTTGATCGAGTAAGTAATAAGAGGGTAAGAGAGGTGTGTGGTAATCATGAGAGGAAGGGAAGACCAAATTAGAAGCAGAAGGATGAAATGATAAAAACTTTGAGTGATCGGGATGTGATAATGCATGAGGGTGAAAAGCTTGTACGGGATAGCATTAACTAAAAAGATGTGGTATACAGGGAGCTGTGGGTTTTGTGCGTTACACATGACACTAGAGAACGGATGTGAGTGAATGCGTCCATTCTTCGTCTGTACCTGCCGCTACCTCGTTAACGCGGAAAACGGCGGTCAATTATGAACACACAGACACACACACACACACACACACACACACACATATATATATATATATATATATATATATATATATATATATATATATATATATATATATATCTTTTCTTTCTTTCAAACTATTCGCCATTTCCCGCATTAGCGAGGTAGCGTTAAGAACAGAGGACTGGGCCTTTGAGGGAATACCCTCACCTGGCCCAATTCTCTGTTCCTTCTTTTGAAGAAAAAAAAAAAAAAAAAAAAAAAAAACCGAGAGGGGAGGATTTCCAGCCCCCCCGCTCCCTCCCCTTTTAGTCGCCTTCTACGACACGCAGGGAATACGTGGGAAGTATTCTTAATCCCCTATCCCCAGGGATAATATATATATATATATATATATATATATATATATATATATATATATATATATATATATATATATATATATATATAAAATTTTCACAGGAGTCCTCTTTACAGGAGCAAGAAGAGCTCTAAAACTGTGCTACTTCCAGCTGCACGGGAATAAAGTTTTCTGGCGAGCCTGAATATATCCCCGATAACACCTATATCTCATAACCACCGCATTCAGTTACTGGAAGCCTGAAGCTACCATGTGTCATTTGAAGTGAACTGACGAGAGGTGTGGCCAGAGAACGTTCGTGGCGGAAATAATCTTCACTTCGATAGCATCTTGACTCTTTCGTCCACCAACAACGAAGCGGTCATTTACACAAACGTTTGCTGTGGATGCGGATAACAGACGACGTGTAATCCAATACCACCAGAGCTTTACTGAGTAATACGAGTGATCCTCAGAGTCTTGGATGACTGAAGCAACTGTTCCCAGGCAAGACTGGCCGCTCTCCCATATCGAGTTACAGTAAAGCCCGAATTTCCGTTCCAAAGTTCAATTGAAATTCCAATCTGGTGCACAAATCCCAGGTTAATTTGTGGGGTCGTCCCGTGTCCTGTCCCCGCCTGATACTGCCAGCTGTCCCACCCACCCAGCTGTACTGGATGCTACCGCCTGCCTCACCCGCCCACCCGTGCCTGATACAACCACACACCCGTCTACCTCACCCACCCTCCCGTGCCTGATAAAACCACACACCCGCCTGCCTCACCCACCCTCCCGTGCCTGATACAACCACACAACCGCCTGCCTCACCCACCCTCCCGTGCCTGATACAACCACACAACCGCCTGCCTCACCCACCCACCCGTGCCTGATACAACCACACAGACGCCTGCCTCACCCACCCTCCCCTGCCTGATACAACCACACAGACGCCTGCCTCACCCACCCTCCCCTGCCTGATACAACCACACACACGCCTGCCTCACCCACCCTCCCGTGCCTGATACAACCACACACACGCCTGCCTCACCCACCCTCCCGTGCCTGATACAACCACACACCCGCCTGCCTCACCCACCCTCCCGTGCCTGATACAACCGCTCACCCGCCTGCCTCACCCACCCTCCCCTGCCTGATACAACCACACACCCGCCTACCTCACCCACCCTCCCGTGCCTGATTCAACCACACACCCGCCTGCCTCACCCACCCTCCCGTGCCTGATACAACCACACACCCTGCCTCACCCACCCACCCGTGCCTGATACAACCACACACCCGCCTGCCTCAACCACCCTCCCGTGCCTGATACAACCACACACACGCCTGCCTCACCCACCCTCCCGTGCCTGATACAACCACACACACGCCTGCCTCACCCACCCAGCTGTATCAAGTCCGCAACATAATAGGAGACTGCCGATGATGTCAGCAAGTGACGTCAGAGGTGAGAGTGTACGTGACAACAGGTCGAGTCACGCCGACCACACTGGCAGCGTGTTGTCATGGTGTTAACACCATGACTGGTGTTAACACGTCATGGCTTTAATACTCATCATGGTATTACCACCTGTTTATGGTGGTTAAGATGGTATTATACCACCTGCCACAGTGTAAACAGACGGTGTCAGCATTTCACAAGATCACGCAATATTTTCTCCTCCCGCTCACACCATCGATGTTGTGCAAACAAAATATCATTCCTTAAAGACCAATTTATGACCTCATATTTTTCATGTTAACCCACGGCTAACCAATCATGGAGAACTGGTTAATCATTACCACGGCTAACCAATCATGGAGGACTGGTTAATCATTACCACGGCTAACCAATCATGGAGGACTGGCTCATCATCACCACGGCTAACCAATCATGGAGGACTGGCTCATCATCACCACGGCTAACCAATCATGGAGGACTGGCTCATCATCACCACGGCTAACCAATCATGGAGGACTGGTTAATCATTACCACGGCTAACCAATCATGGAGGACTGGTTAATCATTACCACGGCTAACCAATCATGGAGGACTGGTTAATCATTACCACGGCTAACCAATCATGGAGGATTGGCTCATCATCACCACGGCTAACCAATCATGGAGGACTGGTTAATCATCACCACGGCTAACCAATCATGGAGGACTGGTTAATCATTACCACGGCTAACCAATCATGGAGGACTGGTTAATCATTACCACGGCTAACCAATCATGGAGGATTGGCTCATCATCACCACGGCTAACCAATCATGGAGGACTGGTTAATCACCACCACGGCTAACCAATCATGGAGGACTGGTTCATCATCACCACGGCTAACCAATCATGGAGGACTGGTTAATCATCACCACGGCTAACCAATCATGGAGGACTGGTTCATCATCACCACGGACCTCCTCTAATTCCTTTATTATCCATAATGTGCAAAGTTAACGTTACGTCTAGTATCATACACACAAGAAACAGACTTCGAACGGTGACACCGGCAGCAGAAATGACAACAGTAACAAGTGCAGCAGAAAAAGAGGAGGAGGAGGAGGAGGGAGAGTTGTAAGACGAGCGGCACCAGATGAAGCAGTGACACTACTGGCATCAACAGCTGGAGCACCGGGAGAAGTAGCGGTAACAGCAGGAACAATGGCAGTAAGAATTTCAGCAGCAACGTAGTCACAGCAGAAGCGGTAACAATAACAACCATGGCATTAATAACAGTAACACCAGCAGCCGTAACGTTAACAGTGAAAGTAACACAAGAAGTAACAGCCAAAGTAACAACAACAAGAACGGCAGTAACAGCAGCAAAGTGAACCAGGATCCCTCCTTCTGTAACCAGTGACACTTGTCAAATTCAGATTTCCCACAAAATAGCGCCTGGTGAGGGTAGTAACTGTAGCCAGAGATCTCATACATCCGAAATTTATATCCTGATTATTCTTGTATATATATATATATATATATATATATATATATATATATATATATATATATATATATATATATATATATATATATATATATATATATTCATATATATATATATATATATATATATATATATATATATATATATATATATATATATATATATATATATATATATGATTTTCCTACAGCTCATTTTCTCTTAAATAATATTCGTATCAAGGCCATTTCTCTCTGTGTCCCATCCTCATTACACTAAAAATTTGCATCTGTCTGAACGTGTAACGTTCAGACAGATGCAAATGTCAGTGTATGTATATGCAGGTACATACATCTGTGTTTAAAACTCGCTGTGCGTACGGGGAGGGACCTGAAACTAGTGCAACCTAATACCTTAATATTTCATATCTCAATTTCTTCAATATCCTAATACCATCCACATTCATAAGTTCCTCATCTCCCTTGTTCCAGGAGTCAACTGTTAATGTTTTATCGTGTCCTTTCTGATGTTTTTCGGTCCGACTCTCTATCAAGCCTCGTTGCTCTTCCATTCCTCGTCTATCTTTTAGAACTGAGTTGTCTTCATACCAACGAACCCCTGAGAAACTTACAGGCGATTAACACGCTCCTTTTAACCAGACTTCCTAATATAATGTCGATGTAATGATGACTCGGGAAGTTTATTCAGATCCTTGTCTCTGACGCTCGACACACCCATGATAAACACAATAACAGGACTCGACGCTGCCATATTATCATAGCAAGAATAAGGTCTGGCCACAAGCACAAGAGTCATGTTACTGATAACGGAGCAGTATCAGATATATCATAAAATGTAAAGTGTGTCGAGAGCCTTTGAAGTGTACATAAACTTTATATTAAATGCTCCTCCATTGCTAATCTAAAAGGCTTTTCTTTAAGACCTTCGAGACCTTCAGAGGAACTGTACGAGGGACATTCTGAGAATGTTGGGCATTATGTTCCTAATCTATCCTGGACCTGCCTCGTTATTGATGCCTTTTTCTTAATCTCAAGATTGTACAGCTCGGTTGAACATGCTTGATGATGTCTGGGTATAATAGTAGGCATTACAACTCTACCTGCTAATCCCATCCTCCCTGCTCATGGGTGGGGCGGACTAGTAATAAGCGAGCAGTCGTAAAGATTCTCACCTGCCACCGTAACTCATCTCTCTTCGTCCTGGCCACAGTTGGTGCAGCATTATCTATCTTGGGTGGAACATGAAGGCAAACCAAGCTGGTGCAGCATTATCTATCTTGGGTGGAACGTGCAGGCAAACCAAGCTGGTGCAGCATTATCTATCTTGGGTGGAACATGGAGACAAACCAAGCTGGTGCAGCATTATCTATCTCGGGTGGAACGTGTAGACAAACCAAGCTGGTGCAGCATTATCTATCTTGGGTGGAACATGGAGACAAACCAAGCTGGTGCAGCATTATCTATCTTGGGTGGAACGTGTGGACAAACCAAGGTGGTTCTCTACCTTGGATAGAAAGCGTAAACAAACCAAGCTGGTGCAGCCTTCTCTACCAAGGGTAGAAAATCAGCCACAAATACATTATTCATTTTTTTCTTGCATGACCTTAGCCATGTAACATTGAAACTTTCATACGTTTACCTCTCTAGACACAAACGAATAAAAAGGATGAACTGGTAAACATACATTGTAAGAGTATACGCGGATATATCTATATGGGTAGCTATATAAAGACACTTATATCACCGTAAGTGGCTGCTGTCCCTTGAGCGTGTTTATATACACATATATAGAATATCAAAACCTGAAGACGTCGTCTGGGACTCCCTCTTAAGATCTTCAACGCGTCATCAGTCGGGAAAACAAATGAAAAATATAACCAGCGAATATTTCACAGGAACTGGTAAAAATGGACCACGAAAAAACACGAAGAAAAAAAAAACCCATCCAGGCAAAAAATGAACTTGCAAATGGAAATGAAAATATCATACACTCGATAACAAGTTTCAATAATGGAGTTATAGATAGAAATCGATTATTGTAGATAAGAGATAAAGAAGTACGCATGATAAGTGTCTCCTCATCACGAACGGTGTGCCAGTAATTAACATCCCGATCGTTAGCGTGAACTATCAAGCAAGTGTCGTTAGCTGTCTGGTGATTAATATTAACAGTCTGGTAATTAATGCTAACTGTCAGTTGATTAATATTAACTGTCAGATAATTAATGTTAACTGTCAAGCAATTAATGTTAACTTAAGTAATTCGTGTTAACCGTCCAACAATCGATGTTATATGTTAGGTAATTAAAGTTAATGGTCAGGTAATACATTTCAATATTTGCTAGTTATCTAATGTTAACTGTCAGGTAATTAACGTTGTCTGTTCGATAATCATTGCTAACTGCCAGGTGACTCATATCAACTGTCAGAAAGTCAATGCTAACTGCCAGTTCATTAATCATAAGTGTAAACTAATTAATGTTATCCTTCATGTAATTAGATATAATCACTTTAAGACAGCGTTAAGACGTAACCTCACTGTGCATATAATTCTAAAACATTAATGAGCCGCACCCCACTTGCCACACTGTTTGTCTAAGTCCAGATTACGAGGACGGACATGGTGGTAAATATACTGCATGAAGCAAGATGGGCGAGGGTAATCGCCTGTGTAAACATCGAGGACATGACACATCAGCGAGGATGTTCCCTGTAAACATCGGACACGTGTGTCATCCATGGTCGCCTCTGTGTCACATGAGGAGATGGTCGCCAGAGCAGTGTTTGTACAGATGATGGTCACCAGAGCAGTGTTTGTACAGATGATGGTCACCAGAGCAGTGTTTGTACACATGATGGTCACCAGAGCAGTGTTTGTACAGATGATGGTCACCAGAGCAGTGTTTGTACAGATGATGGTCGCCAGAGCAGTGTTTGTACACATGATGGTCGCCAGAGCAGTGTTGGTACAGATGATGGTCACCAGAGCAGTGTTGGTACAGATGATGGTCACCAGAGCAGTGTTTGCCAAGTACGTGTCAAGTGTGTGACGTGGCGACCATTGCCAAGTTATCCAAAAGAGTTCGTGACGTGGCAGTTGCAGCCACGTGAACCACCACAGCAGTTCGTGACGAGGTGGTTGTTGGCAAGTTAACCATCCAAAGTGCGTGCCGTAACGGTCGTGGCCAGGGTGACTTGTGAGGATGAAGTAAACCCTATGAATGGCTGATTTATGAGGAAGGTGTGTGTGTGTGTGTGTGTGTGTGTGTGTGTGTGTGTGTGTGTGTGTGTGTGATTAAGAAATATAAAAGAAATAAAACTAGATATGAATATCTGAACAACGTTTACATCGTTGCTGGAAAGAAAAATATCATAAAGTTGAACTTTCTGATGAGAAGTTGACTAAAGTGTGTCACACTAAGGCTATACGAAGGCAGCAGATCCATCATACCCAGCAGGGTAATGACGGTGCCTTGATTCGCTAAGCACAAACCAAGGCAGGTAATACACATCGTCCCGATTATCCTATGATAATTATGCCACGAGACACACTATCCCGAATATGCTATGATAACTATGCCACGGGACACACCATCCCAAATATCCTATGGAGAAATTCATTCATCTAGTAGCACAGACTTACCATGCGAGATGTTAACAATATTAACCTTCCAATGGGTAACTAAACATGTTAGATGATCAGCGAGTCATACATACATCACACCAACCATCGCCAGGAAATGTAAACGACGCTTAACTACCTCGTCAGACAGGCAAGCCATAATTCTCCCTTGTAGCCATGGAGGTGAGGAAGCATCATGCCTGGCCATGGGGGAAGACTAGCCATGACATCTATAGTATGGTAAGATGCTGGCCATGTTGTCATGGGAGAGGGAAGTCAGTCATGTAAGCACACGACCAGGCCAACCTGGCGTGCCGGTAGATCACACGGAGGGAGGGAGGAGGCCCGACCAAGATTAACTCGTTACTTATCTTGGGAGCTGCCCGTCACCGGCTCCGTCCGTGCCTACCTGCAGGGAAAGACGAGACCATTAGTAAGGCTTACCCATGGTGGGCTGTCGTGTACCTGTAGTGGGCTTGGGAACCACACACACACACACACACACACACACACACACACACACACACACACACACACATCATTACAGACATACATAAATACACATATGGACACAGACTGGGGAGTGTGGTTCTGTAAGGTTCTGGAAAAAAAGATAATTCGAGAAGAAATCAGATGACCGTCAACACAGAAAAAGCTACACAAGTAGGAGATATCTTGCTTTCAGGGAACGATGATCATGTGCAATCAATCCCTTCGATTTGTAAGAGAAAGTAAGCTCTGTCTTGGACGAAAGGGAAAACTGGGTGACTGTCTGTATTTGAACTACTAGAAAGCATTTGACACGAACACCTAGGCAGCTGATTAAGAAGCTGGATCTTTAAGGAGGAATCAGGGGGGAAACTCCTTCACTGGATAGATCATCACGGCGAAAAGGTATAAAGGACTTAGGTTAGAGGAGTCTCTCCTAAATGGGTTGAGGTGAACAGCGGAGTACCACAGGGTTCTGTTCTGGGACCATTACTCTTCTTAAGCTGCCCAACTTGCCTGTAGGTATGGGCTCTTACCCGAATCTGTTTGCGGAAGAGGCTCAGGTCATGAGGGAAGGGAAAAGCAAGGAGGATTGCACTAATTTGCACGGGCACCAAAACAGACTCTAAAGTTAGTCCCTGATGTGGTTGATGAAATGTAAACTAATGAGAATGGAACACAGTGAAAGATGACCTCAATATGACTAATATTTACAGGAAGATATGTTTAAGGATTCAGATGCAAAAAGTGGATATGAAGGGTGTTTGACCCCTCCTTAAAAGTTTCTTTTCTTTTTCTTCACATTCTGACACAGTGTTCTAGTGTGTGTCCACATCTCCGGCCACAAACTTCACAATTCACATGATCAACATCTGCAGACACGCCACACTGCTTGACATCCTCCGTGCCCGTACTGCATTCGCTACTGTAAGCACACCGGATACATAAGAGTTCGTAAATAGCGCTATAAGAGCGACCCCTTCCCAACCATTGTGAACACCATCAGTTATAACAACCAGGTTGTATATCAACCTCGATCCTCGTGTGTGTGTTATGACTTGTCTGCTTAACATCCATGCCTCACAGTTCCCTCTCCCTGTGTTAGTTATTGCGAGTTTTTTCGAAGTATATTTCCCACAGTACCTGCAGTTCAGTGACCCAATCCTTAGATTATCAATATACTCATTATCGCTATCATCATCATTGCTCTAATAATAATAATAATGATAATAATAAATAATAATGATAATAATAATGATAATAATAATAATGATGATGATGATAATAATAATAATAATAATAATAATAATAATAATAATAATAATAATAATAATAATAATAATAATAATAATAAATAATAATAATAATAATAACAACAATAACTATTATTTATCATCATTACACACACAGACACAGACACACACACACACACTTCCTTCGTGTGGTGGTTAGCGTTGCTTACCATGAGTCAGCATGGACCACCCCCGAGCCCGCATGAGTTCGAATACTGGGGGTGCGTCGGTCGATCCACAGCCAATTCCAGCTGATCATCCTCCCCTCGGGAATGGTCGATAAACGGGTACATGGCTTAGGCTGTGCGTGTGTGAGTGTCTATACAATCTTAAGAGACGGAGCAGCACGATAGTATAACTTTCTCACTGTAACACACAAATAGTAATCACACACACACACACACACACACACACACACACACACACACACATACACACATACACACAAACACACACACACACACACACACACACACACACACACACACAGGGACAAGATAGTGAACGAGAAAAAAAATAAATAAGAATTTGTTGTGGAAAAAATCACAGTATCATCCCGAATTATTTCTAACCTTCCTGTGGAGCAACAACAGTTCATGATAAAATAACCATACCCAGGGAAGTCAGCTTGGCAAAGCTACGCACATAAGAAAACATGTTAGGATAAGAATGGCTCTCACAACATGTGAACCATATGGGACCACCATCCTCCTAACACTACCCAGCTGGCAACAGAATGAAACTCAAAATAACACATAACAAAAGTCATGAGTGACTTTCGTAGTGACTAGACCAGTAGGAGGGCGGGGCACCGGGTAGCAGCACCTCACCTGATGTGCTGAAAGTGTGTGGTGGATACTTCGGAGAGGCAACGAGAGACGCGCTTAGGATCCTGCAGGGAGAGAGATGGCGTATTGCGAAAGCCTAGGCGAAGCGAGGTTAGTATCTGCCACTCCGACAAGTGATGGGAAAATTACCTCTTAAACAACAGGTCTGAGACGCAAACAAGTTGGGTGTGTGAGTTACTGAAGATAAATCATCGTGAAACAGAGAGAAAACTTCACTGCTCGTACGAAATATTTAAGAGACAGTCAACACGGAGTCAAAGGAGGAAGACGACGCATGGGAAACCTACTGGACTTCTACCAGGAAGCAAAGTATTACAATAATGGAGGAATGGGCGCGTAGGAGGTGAATTTCTTTTGGACTATACGAAGACTTTTGATAATGCTAACTGTAGAAAGTTAATAAGGAACCTGAAATATCAGGTTGATGTTACATGAACACTTCTTAAATGAAATGAACGTTGCCTACTTCGACTGCTGGGAAAGAGCAGAAAACCTATGTTGGGAATATCTCGTCAAACTCTGCCACAGCAACTGAGTGGGGTCCCTCAGAAGCACCTACTGGGACCACTGTTATTTCTAATTTACTTAAGTAAAATTAAAAGGGACTTGATTCCAGTAAGTCAGTCTAATTTTGCAGATGATGCCAAAGTCATGCCTGAAGCTCACAAAATTTTCCTTGGAAGTGCAACGACTGAAAGTGGCACTAAAACATATTAATGCTGCAGCGGCCAGATGACTGATTAGAATGAAGCCACACAAGAGTTCATTATTATTAGGAAGATAAAAAGAAAGCTCGGACTCTAATCATCAAAGAGAAACAAATAATATGAAGCAAACAGGAAAAACTAGCTCTCTAACATTATGCTTCACTTACACCTACTTAAATACATGAGAAGCATCGTGGGGGAAGTCACCTTTGCGAGTTGAATGTCATGGAATATAATGACGAGAAAGATATCTATGATATATATTCATATAATGATGAGAAAGATATTTACGATATATATTCATATATTCCTCCCAGGATAAAGTATGAATCATGAGGCCAGTCACCTCACATGGGGAGACCTGCAGAGCTGTGGTGGAATGTCCCTGGGAACCAGTGGAGAACGGTGTCACAATACTGGAGGATGCGTCACCCAGTCAGGAGGGTTTGGGTCCTCGAACCATCCACACACCCTGGGAGAGGCGGTGACACCAGGCATAACGACGCACTTTTTCACGTCGCACAAACAGAACCAGTGAGTCATGAGGTCGCAACGTGACATGTAATGCATGCGTCATGTACGTCATGCACCCAGCATGTATACATGCTCAGCTCCCCTACATAATTCCATTTCTTTCTTCTGTATAATTAGGTAGGCATCCCTGAGGAGGGACGAGAAAGAATACCACCCAGGTATCTCCTGCGTGTCGTAGATGGCTACCAAGAAGGGACGGGGGGACTGGAAACCCTCCCTCCTATGCTAACTATTCCTGAAGGGAACAGACAACGAAGCCATGGGAAGATTTTGCATTTGCGACTTCGTCTGATCCTGACGCTACCTTCCCAAGAAAAGAAAGTCAAGCAAGTATTATATTATACTATCATTATTATTATTATTATTAACATATATATATATATATATATATATATATATATATATATATATATATATATATATATATATAGTTATAGTGATGGGTGATTTGAATGCAAAGGTGAGTAATGTGGCAGTTGAGGGAATAATTGGTATGCATGGGGTGTTCAGTGTTGTAAATGGAAATGGTGAAGAGCTTGTAGATTTATGTGCTGAAAAAGGACTGATGATTGGGAATACCTGGTTTAAAAAGCGAGATATACATAAGTATACTTATGTAAGTAGGAGAGATGGCCAGAGAGCGTTATTGGATTACGTGTTAATTGACAGGCGTGCGAAAGAGAGACTTTTGGATGTTAATGTGCTGAGAGGTGCAACTGGAGGGATGTCTGATCATTATCTTGTGGAGGCTAAGGTGAAGATTAGTATGGGTTTTCAGAAAAGAGGAGTGAATGTTGGGGTGAAGAAGGTGGTGAGAGTAAGTGAGCTTGGGAAGGAGACCTGTGTGGGGAAGTACCAGGAGAGACTGTGTACAGAATGGAAAAAGGTGAGAACAATGGAAGTAAGGGGAGTGGGGGAGGAATGGGATGTATTTAGGGAATCAGTGATGGATTGCGCAAAAGATGCTTGTGACATGAGAAGAGTGGGAGGTGGGCTGTTTAGAAAGGGTAGTGAGTGGTGGGATGAAGAAGTAAGAGTATTAGTGAAAGAGAAGAGAGAGGCATTTGGACGATTTTTGCAGGGAAAAAATGCAATTGAGTGGGAGAAGTATAAAAGAAAGAGACAGGAGGTCAAGAGAAAGGTGCAAGAGGTGAAAAAAAGGGCAAATGAGAGTTGGGGTGAGAGAATATCATTAAATTTTAGGGAGAATAAAAAGATGTTCTGGAAGGAGGTAAATAGGGTGCGTAAGACAAGGGAGCAAATGGGAACTTCAGTGAAGGGCGTAAATGGGGAGGTGATAACAAGTAGCGGTGATGTGAGAAGGAGATGGAATGAGTATTTTGAAGGTTTGTTGAATGTGTCTGATGACAGAGTGGCAGATATAGGGTGTTTTGGTCGAGGTGGTGTGCAAAGTGAGAGGGTTAGGGAAAATGATTTGGTAAACAGAGAAGAGGTAGTAAAAGCTTTGCGGAAGATGAAAGCCGGCAAGGCAGCAGGTTTGGATGGTATTGCAGTGGAATTTATTAAGAAAGGGGGTGACTGTATTGTTGACTGGTTGGTAAGGTTATTTAATGTATGTATGACTCATGGTGAGGTGCCTGAGGATTGGCGGAATGCGTGCATAGTGCCATTGTACAAAGGCAAAGGGGATAAGAGTGAGTGCTCAAATTACAGAGGTATAAGTTTGTTGAGTATTCCTGGTAAATTATATGGGAGGGTACTGATTGAGAGGGTGAAGGCATGTACAGAGCATCAGATTGGGGAAGAGCAGTGCGGTTTCAGAAGTGGTAGAGGATGTGTGGATCAGGTGTTTGGTTTGAAGAATGTATGTGAGAAATACTTAGAAAAGCAAATGGATTTGTATGTAGCATTTATGGATCTGGAGAAGGCATATGATAGAGTTGATAGAGATGCTCTGTGGAAGGTATTAAGAATATATGGTGTGGGAGGCAAGTTGTTAGAAGCAGTGAAAAGTTTTTATCGAGGATGTAAGGCATGTGTACGTGTAGGAAGAGAGGAAAGTGATTGGTTCTCAGTGAATGTAGGTTTGCGGCAGGGGTGTGTGATGTCTCCATGGTTGTTTAATTTGTTTATGGATGGGGTTGTAAGGGAGGTAAATGCAAGAGTCCTGGAAAGAGGGGCAAGTATGAAGTCTGTTGGGGATGAGAGAGCTTGGGAAGTGAGTCAGTTGTTGTTCGCTGATGATACAGCGCTGGTGGCTGATTCATGTGAGAAACTGCAGAAGCTGGTGACTGAGTTTGGTAAAGTGTGTGGAAGAAGAAAGTTGAGAGTAAATGTGAATAAGAGCAAGGTTATTAGGTACAGTAGGGGTGAGGGTCAAGTCAATTGGGAGGTGAGTTTGAATGGAGAAAAACTGGAGGAAGTGAAGTGTTTTAGATATCTGGGAGTGGATCTGTCAGCGGATGGAACCATGGAAGCGGAAGTGGATCATAGGGTGGGGGAGGGGGCGAAAATTTTGGGAGCCTTGAAAAATGTGTGGAAGTCGAGAACATTATCTCGGAAAGCAAAAATGGGTATGTTTGAGGGAATAGTGGTTCCAACAATGTTGTATGGTTGCGAGGCGTGGGCTATGGATAGAGATGTGCGCAGGAGGATGGATGTGCTGGAAATGAGATGTTTGAGGACAATGTGTGGTGTGAGGTGGTTTGATCGAGTAAGTAACGTAAGGGTGAGAGAGATGTGTGGAAATAAAAAGAGCGTGGTTGAGAGAGCAGAAGAGGGTGTTTTGAAATGGTTTGGGCACATGGAGAGAATGAGTGAGGAGAGATTGACCAAGAGGATATATGTGTCGGAGGTGGAGGGAACGAGGAGAAGAGGGAGACCAAATTGGAGGTGGAAAGATGGAGTGAAAAAGATTTTGTGTGATCGGGGCCTGAACATGCAGGAGGGTGAAAGGAGGGCAAGAAATAGAGTGAATTGGAGTCATGTGGTATACAGGGGTTGACGTGCTGTCAGTGGATTGAAGCAAGGCATGTGAAGCGTCTGGGGTAAACCATGGAAAGCTGTGTAGGTATGTATATTTGCGTGTGTGGACGTGTGTATATACATGTGTATGGGGGGGGGGGGTTGGGCCATTTCTTTCGTCTGTTTCCTTGCGCTACCTCGCAAACGCGGGAGACAGCGACAAAGTATAAAAAAAAAAAAAAAAAAAAAAAAAAATATATATATATATATATATGATGGGTAAGGACAGAGGTGGTTCATATTTGTTACTGCTGGATGGGTGGCAGGGTGTGTGGGAGTCCCCCACACAACTCCTAGCCTGGCAGACACCCTCCTCACGCACCCAATGACCGCGTTCACTGAAGGTTGGCCTCTTGAACACAACACTGCGACCTTTGGAGAGGGACTGCGGCTTGGCCTCTGAGTGGGCCATCGCAACCAAAGGTCGTACCGTCGTGCTCAACGGTCGCACCGTCGTAGTACCTCATGCATTACGCTAACAAGGACCGCGCACTGCACACGCACTCCTGCCGTGTGCCTCCAGCTGGCAAGTCTCCGACCCTCACCACATGGCTCCGACACCTGCCAACTGGCTCTCATCTCCTCTATTCAGTTACCCTAACCTTGCCCATCAACTTGTTCTCACACACAATCAAGCAACCTTCCACCTTCATCAGCAGCCTACGAGGCTCAAGTTAACTACATCTGAAGTTCCCCGATAGGTTCCCTATACCACCTTGAACGACCCTTGATATGATCCAACTGCCTCAGTTACCTTTAACGTAATCATACAATATAATTTGGCCTTAAACCGGCTTAAATCACACCATGTCAACTGGTCTTATATGAAGCATGTCAATTAGTCTTGTACTTCAACTACGATCATGTTAACTGTTCTATTATCAGTCAAACCAAACTATATCAACTGGTCTTATGATAAGTTTACACTCAACCATATCTGCCGGTCTTACACCACCTTAAACGTTCATATGCCAAGCTTATAACAAACTAGACTCAATGGTTTTAAATGATCTTATACCAGTCTTAAACTTAATCATGTCACCTCGTCTGACAAGCTGAACCACATCAACTGCTCTCCTACCTGTTAACGTCAACCACGTCATCCAAACCAAGTGATATCACTGAACCTTTTTCCTGGCTTGTGAAACTACATCATCATGCCCAGTGCCCCAGTCACTGTTAGGTGAAGCACTCCAGCTACTCGTTACCCCCTCGATTAACCAATCAACTAGCAGTCTTAAAGACTGTTAGCACTGTAAACTAGTTACGCTACCTTGTCAGAAGCAACTGTATGTCCAGCAAATTTATGAACCAAACAGCTTCAACGCACTAACGAGCCAATAAATTGCCTAATGGTCAACGAACTCCGGGTCCGAAGAAAATCCCACACGACCGATGAACTGGTCGTACACACTGTACGACCCTTGAGTTCAACGCTACGACCCTTGAACACGACGGTACGACCCATACGTTCCACGGTCCGGATTTTTTTGACCTGACCTTCAACGGTCGGGTCAGCGACGATGCCGCAGAACCCAAGGGGTCGACCGGCCGTGCTCAAAGTGAGCTGAGTACAGCCCAGAGGAGCCTGGTAACCCGGCCCTCACTACGCCAAGGCAGCCACACCAGCTGGGCCTAAATATGACCGGTGACCTCACTCCCTGGCAACAGCGGCAGCGGTCGTCAATCATGAGAGTCACTCACCCTGCCACCCATTACTGACTCACTAATATCCCCATCACTCTTCATCGTCCCTCACTAAGTGGCAGCACGCGCGGGAAAATACGTGAAAAAAAAAAATGGTAGTGTGATTTCTGTTTATATTACAATAAATTTTACAAATATGTGTCTGTGTATGTGTGTGTGAAGGAGTGTATATGTACACATGCGTCGCGTCATGGTGTCCTTGGTGTGTGTGTGTGTGTGTGTGTGTGTGTGTGTGTGTGTGTGAAGGAGTGCATATGTACATGTGTATATATGCACATGAGTCGTGTCATGGTGTCCTCGGTGTGTGTGTGTGTGTGTGTGTGTGTCATCATCTGTGCAGGCGAGGAGGTGACAGCTATACAGTCGAGGAACCCCGTCTCTCATCCCTGGTTGTCATAAAGTTATTCTCTCGTTCATTTTCCGGTAACAGCCGCCTTTACCTCCTCCCGGCTTAGCATGTTCTGCAACTCCTCAACCTCAAGACAGCTCTCTCTCACATCCCTCAGTAAACCTGTCCTGCCGCCCTCTTCTTCTCGACATTCTTGTACCATCATGAAATTGTTCCATGTTATCGTCGTCCTGTCATTTTCACTCATACTTTATACGTCTCCCCTCATTCTCCTCTCATCCAGTGTGGGCAGAATGAGGGCTTCCCTCCCCTCTCCGTTGCTCATTCCACCTCGTGCTGGTGTCAGTGTGGTTGCTTTTCTCTGGACCCTTCCCAGCAGTTCTTATGTAGGTCTTCCAGTGGGGCGACCAGTCTGCTGGCGGCTTAATGTTAATGTTCGTCTTATACACCTATTCAAAACATCTCACAGTCCATGTATATAAATTTAGGCAATTTTAACACTGACCGAGACACAGTTGGACTTAATCAGTGTGTTATCCACACAAACACACACACACACACACACACACACTATATATATATATATATATATATATATATATATATATATATATATATATATATATATATATATATATATAGGGTAGTGAGTGGTGAGATGAAGAAGTAAGAGTATTAGTGAAAGAGAAGAGAGAGGCATTTGGACGATTTTTGCAGGGAAAAAATGCAATTGAGTGGGAGACGTATAAAAGAAAGAGACAGGAGGTCAAGAGAAAGGTGCAAGAGGTGAAAAAAAGGGCAAATGAGAGTTGGGGTGAGAGAGTATCATTAAATCTTAGGGAGAATAAAAAGATGTTCTGGAAGGAGGTAAATAAAGTGCGTAAGACAAGGGAGCAAATGGGAACTTCAGTGAAGGGCGCAAATGGGGAGGTGATAACAAGTAGTGGTGATGTGAGAAGGAGATGGAGTGAGTATTTTGAAGGTTTGTAGAATGTGTTTGATGATAGAGTGGCAGATATAGGGTGTTTTGGTCGAGGTGGTGTGCAAAGTGCGAGGGTTAGGGAAAATGAGTTGGTAAACAGAGAAGAGGTAGTAAAAGCTTTGCGGAAGATGAAAGCCGGCAAGGCAGCAGGTTTGGATGGTATTGCAGTGGAATTTATTAAAAAAGGGGGTGACTGTATTGTTGACTGGTTGGTAAGGTTATTTAATGTATGTATGACTCATGGTGAGGTGCCTGAGGATTGGCGGAATGCGTGCATAGTGCCATTGTACAAAGGCAAAGGGGATAAGAGTGAGTGCTCAAATTACAGAGGTATAAGTTTGTTGAGTATTCCTGGCAAATTATATGGGAGGGTATTGATTGAGAGGGTGAAGGCATGTACAGAGCATCAGATTGGGGAAGAGCAGTGTGGTTTCAGAAGTGGTAGAGGATGTGTGGATCAGGTGTTTGCTTTGAAGAATGTATGTGAGAAATACTTAGAAAAGCAAATGGATTTGTATGTAGCATTTATGGATCTGGAGAAGGCATATGATAGAGTTGATAGAGATGCTCTGTGGAAGGTATTAAGAATATATGGTGTGGGAGGCAAGTTGTTAGAAGCAGTGAAAAGTTTTTATCGAGGATGTAAGGCATGTGTACGTGTAGGAAGAGAGGAAAGTGATTGGTTCTCAGTGAATGTAGGTTTGCGGCAGGGGTGTGTGATGTCTCCATGGTTGTTTAATTTGTTTATGGATGGGGTTGTTAGGGAGGTGAATGCAAGAGTTTTGGAAAGAGGGGCAAGTATGAAGTCTGTTGGGGGATGAGAGAGCTTGGAAAGTGAGTCAGTTGTTGTTCGCTGATGATACAGCGCTGGTGGCTGATTCATGTGAGAAACTGCAGAAGCTGGTGACTGAGTTTGGTAAAGTGTGTGAAAGAAGAAAGTTAAGAGTAAATGTGAATAAGAGCAAGGTTATTAGGTACAGTAGGGTTGAGGGTCAATTCAATTGGGAGGTGAGTTTGAATGGAGAAAAACTGGAGGAAGTGAAGTGTTTTAGATATCTGGGAGTGGATCTGGCAGCGGATGGAACCATGGAAGCGGAAGTGGATCATAGGGTGGGGGAGGGAGCGAAAATTCTGGGAGCCTTGAAGAATGTGTGGAAGTCGAGAACATTACCTCGGAAAGCAAAAATGGGTATGTTTGAAGGAATAGTGGTTCCAACAATGTTGTATGGTTGCGAGGCGTGGACTATGGATAGAGTTGTGCGCAGGAGGATGGATGTGCTGGAAATGAGATGTTTGAGGACAATGTGTGGTGTGAGGTGGTTTGATCGAGTAAGTAACGTAAGGGTAAGAGAGATGTGTGGAAATAAAAAGAGCGTGGTTGAGAGAGCAGAAGAGGGTGTTTTAAAATGGTTTGGTCACATGGAGAGAATGAGTGAGGAAAGACTGACCAAGAGGATATATGTGTCGGAGGTGGAGGGAATGAGGAGAAGAGGGAGACCAAATTGGAGGTGGAAAGATGGAGTGAAAAAGATTTTGTGTGATCGGGGCCTGAACATGCAGGAGGGTGAAAGGAGGGCAAAGAATAGAGTGAATTGGAGCGATGTGGTATACCGGGGTTGACGTGCTGTCAGTGGATTGAATCAAGGCATGTGTATGGGGGTGGGTTGGGCCCTTTCTTTCGTCTGTTTCCTTGCGCTACCTCGCAAACGCGGGAGACAGCGACAAAGCAAAAAAAAAAAAAAAAAAAAAATATATATATATATATATATATATATATATATATATATATATATATATATATATATATATATATATATATATCATCCCTGGGTATAGGGGAGAAAGAATACTGCCCACGTATTCCCTGCTTGATTCCCTGCGTGTGGTAGAAGACGACTGCACCAATATGTACAAATAACAATATTCTACAGATATTCTAAAAGACAAACACTTGCAGTTCTTGACATAAAAAAAAAAAAACAGACCTGCAGAGTTGGCAACAGACCCTCCCCGGCCATTAAGAGGCATAGCACCAGATTTACTGGGAGTAAATTATTCGAAAACACTTACACATTACCAGTGCCTCCCACTCTTGAGGGATATTTCAATTTTTACGCACTACATCAACCTTACCTGGCAATTACTCAAAACATTTTACCTGTCTGCGTCAGTGGGGGGAACCGTACCCACTGGTTAATGATAATGTGGCGGGTTATGGGACGCCTCAAAACACCTGTAAGAGCACCGGTGGTCTCCTGGTGAGCAAACGTCTCATGTTCAGAGACAGCATATACTACGGCTCTCCCTGTCCACCATCACGACTCTTTACCCCCCAAAAAGGATACACGTATTCAAGATAACCAACTACCGCGTCTGCATTTGCATGAATGTGTATATATGACTTAGATGAAATGGACAACGAACACTCCACACACACACACACACACACACACACACACACACACACACACACACACTCAGTCATTAGACGAGGAAAGTGATGATCGGCTCTGAAATGTACGAGCCAGCGGGAGGGTAAACATTCTTTATTTTGTTGACACATTGGCTACGACCTGTGCGATGCGGGGGAGGAGGAGAGAGAGGAGGAAGGAGGCAGGTGGTGCTGGCTTGTCCCGACCACCTGCACCACTTGGAGAGAGAGAGAGAGAGAGAGAGAGAGAGAGAGAGAGAGAGAAAGAGAGAGAGAGAGAGAGAGAGAGAGAGAGAGAGAGAGAGAGAGAGAGAGAGAGAGAGAGAGAGAGAGAGAGAGAGAGAGAGAATACGACCAGCCAAAGGAGTTGGTGTAAACTAGAACATCGGTGTTTGGTTCCTATAACGTCTGGTGTGAGCGGAGGGTCTGATGATCATGTCTTGCGTCCCTTTGGTGGGGACTGCAGCCGACTCCGATTTTTTCCGATGGTTTCATACGACCGGAGATTCTTGTAGGCTGTTTCACCGAAGACGTCCCAGCTAGCTTTCTGGGTACACAAGAGCTGTGTACCGGGAATGAGGATGATTATTAGAGCGGTTGATATAGTGATTATCATAGGAAAATGGTCAATACCTGTGAGGTCACCTTGCCCGGTGAGGATGTTGTGGCTGGTTTTGCCATTTCCGAGAACTATATCTGGTGTGGACTGGGCAAAGTGACCTACAAAGATTTGAAAGTTTGGCCCCAGGTGCTGAACGCCGAGATGTTCAAGTAGTTTCGACACATTTCTGCCTGTGGTATTTGTGGCAGAACGTCCCAAGTTTGTCTGTCAAGCGTTGAAAACACTGATGCTGAATAAGCAGGGGAGGGTGTAGAGCGTGGCGCTCACCGCATATCTCGCCTATTGGATAAAGTCGTTTCTCTCAGCCACCACTCCCATTAAGCCGTCCAATTCTAGGTTATGCATCCAGGACTGTCTTCACCCTTGAGTCTGATCTTTTAAATGTTTCAGTATTCACTCCATACACGTTTCTTAATTCTTCTGGAATTGCGCATTCTAATCATTCTTAACGTTTCTTTGGTGGATATATTAGGTCCGATTTATTTGCGCTTGTATGGGCCATTCTTCCGTCTGTTTTCCTGGCGCTACCTCGCTGACGCGAGAAACGGCGATAAACAAATAAATATTTCCAGAGATAGATCCAGGGTCGATCGTTCTTCTACCATCGCTGATAAGAAGCTTTCAGATCTGGGACATTATTTTTCCACCATGGCTTGCTTGTTACCAGGCACGTTGATGTAAGGCAACGCTCGCTCTCTTCTTTGCAAATTGCGTGGCTCAGAATCTGCCAGCCTCCCGCGATAGTTCATGAGGTATGAGACAGTATCAACAAATGTCTGGCATCATACTCCAGTATGCGCGCGGGGGGAGGGGAAGAGAGAGAGAGAGAGAGAGAGAGAGAGAGAGAGAGAGAGAGAGAGAGAGAGAGAGAGAGAGAGAGAGACAGAGACAGAGACAGAGACAGAGAGACGGAAGGGGGGCGGAGGGGCTTCAAGCATTCAGCATAAGTAGTTGGAACACGAAGTGCGTGCTCATAATACTGGCCCAGTGCCTGACCTGCTTCATACACGGCGACTGCGGTGTTGGCGCGGCGCACCTCGCGACGACGAAGGACGAGGAACTGACTAGCTGTCAAGGAGGTCACCTGAGGGAGAGAGACAGGCCCTGCATAAAGTCAGGGAGTAATGCCCAGGTCAAATGTTCCTTCCTTTGCGGTTCATTTCCCTGCTACTGGAAGCAACGCAGCCATGGAACCACAGGAACCTTTATAAAGTCCTGGGTGACACCAGAATTCCTTCATAGAAATTGGTCCTGGGGTACTATTGAGTAAACAAAGTCATGGCTCTTGGAACAGAAGCACTTTTGAGAGGGACGCTACGACCCGTGAGCACGACCCTACGACCCTTCGAGCACGACGCTACGACCCGTGAGCACGACCCGACGACCCTTCGAGCACGACGCTACGACCCATAAGCTCGACGACACGACCCTTATGCACAACGGTAAGACACTTGAGTCGTACCATCATGTTTGAGGGTAGTACCGTCGTTTTCAAGTCTTACTATTGTGTTCGACGGTCGTAATGTTGTGCCCAAAAGTCGTGCTATCACGTTCAATGGTCGTCAAGTCGTGCTCGAGTCGTACTATCGTGTTCGAGAGTCGTACCGTCGTGCTCAATGGGTATATGTGGGTGTTAAGAGAAAGTTGTACAGTTTCGTACACGAGAGAAAAAAAAATCACATAACAGGGGCTAAGGTAAACACATTTGCCACACCAAAACGCTGACAAGAACTACTTCGATTATACATCATAGAACCACTTCAATTATCTATCACAGAACCACTTCAATTCTCTATCATAGAACCACCTCAATCATCTATCATAGAACCACTTCAATTATCTTTTACAGAACCACTTCAATCATCTATCATAAAACCACTTCAATCATCTATCATAGAACCACTTCAATTATCTATCAGAGAACCACTTCAATTATCTATCACAGTCTCATGAACAATATAGTTAATGGACACACACAAACTTCATACAATATCATCCGCGAACAAAAAACGTCTTTTTCAGTGACATTCAATGGGGGGAAACTATATAAAACTGGAGTTAACAAAAAGTTAATGAAATATAAAGGTCATATCGACAAAGTCGTATGAAGGGGAATTATCACGAACAACTGCTATCACATATTTTCAAACCCATTTATGGCAACATCATTATCAAAATAATCATCATTAATATCATAATTATCTGTCCATCAATTTATGGCAACATCATTATCATCATAATCATTAATATTATAATTATCTGTCCATCAATTTGAGTAGCTGGAAGGAAGACCATTAATGATACGTTTAAAAACAGATTTGATAAGTACTTCGCTTTAAGTCCACGACTTGCAAT
The DNA here is from genome assembly GCF_036320965.1 of Panulirus ornatus. Lineage (NCBI taxonomy): Eukaryota > Metazoa > Arthropoda > Malacostraca > Decapoda > Palinuridae > Panulirus > Panulirus ornatus. The sequence goes on along the minus strand of NC_092227.1, from coordinate 57,939,437 downwards.
GTTTGCCCCTCATCTATAAGGTGCAAGCGAGTGGAGTAGAGAGTAACTCGAAGTGCCTCGCCATTCAAGCAAACATTTTGTGAGTAATTATATATGTGTGTATATATATATATATATATATATATATATATATATATATATATATATATATATATATATATATATATATATATATTCTTGTTCTCTTGTTTCCAGTACACGAAATGACGAACCATGCCATTCCCACTCTACGTGTGAAAAAAACTATTGACACTTTCCGGTACACTATCTTATCAGTACATCTCAGACTCATTATGAGTGGACGGTTGTCCTGGATATAAACACACCATCTGTGACAAGCAGAAGGAGCAGCCACGTCTCCTAGACCCACTGAACATGTATGAACAGATTCAGTGGTGCTGTACGAAAACCTCTCGTAATGGTATAATCATTTTGGATGTGCCAGACGTACGACAAAGAGAAAGACATGAGTATAATGTGGAAACAATATAAGCAGAGCTGTGGTCATAGTGGCACAAGCTGGATGGAAGTCATTAGCGGCCTGGTCGTATATTGGCTCGTCCCAAGCCGTCTGGCTGGCACCACCACCGCCACTACCACCACGACTACCCTCCTCTGTCCCTCTAACCCCCTCACCCTCACCCCACCCATCTGCCCTTACGTCCTTGACCTCTTCACCAGGACGACACACAACCTTCAAGCGGTACATCGTTACGACCCTTAAGCACGTCGGTATGACCCTTGAACAAGCGGTAAGGCTAAGCCTTAAGCAGGTCGGTATGACCCTTGAACAAGCGATACTACCCTTGAGCACGATGGTACGACCCTTGAACAAGCGGTAAGACCCTTGAGCACGATGGTACGATCCTTGAACACGGCGGTACGACCAATGAATATAAAAGATCTGGCCTCTGACAACGACCCTTAACGTTCAAGTCAAATGCCGTGGCATCATACTCAAGGGTCGTACCGTGGTGCACAGAGGGGTAATTGGTGTGTGTGTGTGTGTGTCCTCGAGCGTATTGTCACCGTTAAGTTTTATTATAATCAATATCATTATTATAATCATTATCAATAGTAGTAGTAGTAGTAGTAGTAGTAGTAGTAGTAGTAGTAGTAGTAGATGTAGTAGCAGTAGTAGTAGTAGTAGTAGTAGTAGTAGTAGTAGTAGTAGTAGTAGTAGTAGTAGTAGTAGTAGTAGTAGTAGTAGTAGTAGTAGTAGTAGTAGTAGTAGTAGTAGTAGTAGTAGTAGTAGTAGTAGTAGTAGTAGTAGTAGTAGTAGTAGTAGTAGTAGTAGTAGTAGTAGTAGTAGTAGTAGTAGTAGTAGTAGTAGTAGTAGTAGTAGTAGTAGTAGTAGTAGTAGTAGTAGTAGTAGTAGTAGTAGTAGTAGTAGTAGTAGTAGTAGTAGTAGTAGTAGTAGTAGTAGTAGTAGTAGTAGTAGTAGTAGTAGTAGTAGTAGTAGTAGTAGTAGTAGTAGTAGTAGTAGTAGTAGTAGTAGTAGTAGTAGTAGTAGTAGTAGTAGTAGTAGTAGTAGTAGTAGTAGTAGTAGTAGTAGTAGTAGTAGTAGTAGTAGTAGTAGTAGTAGTAGTAGTAGTAGTAGTAGTAGTAGTAGTAGTAGTAGTAGTAGTAGTAGTAGTAGTAGTAGTAGTAGTAGTAGTAGTAGTAGTAGTAGTAGTAGTAGTAGTAGTAGTAGTAGTAGTAGTAGTAGTAGTAGTAGTAGTAGTAGTAGTAGTAGTAGTAGTAGTAGTAGTAGTAGTAGTAGTAGTAGTAGTAGTAGTAGTAGTAGTAGTAGTAGTAGTAGTAGTAGTAGTAGTAGTAGTAGTAGTAGTAGTAGTAGTAGTAGTAGTAGTAGTAGTAGTAGTAGTAGTAGTAGTAGTAGTAGTAGTAGTAGTAGTAGTAGTAGTAGTAGTAGTAGTAGTAGTAGTAGTAGTAGTAGTAGTAGTAGTAGTAGTAGTAGTAGTAGTAGTAGTAGTAGTAGTAGTAGTAGTAGTAGTAGTAGTAGTAGTAGTAGTAGTAGTAGTAGTAGTAGTAGTAGTAGTAGTAGTAGTAGTAGTAGTAGTAGTAGTAGTAGTAGTAGTAGTAGTAGTAGTAGTAGTAGTAGTAGTAGTAGTAGTAGTAGTAGTAGTAGTAGTAGTAGTAGTAGTAGTAGTAGTAGTAGTAGTAGTAGTAGTAGTAGTAGTAGTAGTAGTAGTAGTAGTAGTAGTAGTAGTAGTAGTAGTAGTAGTAGTAGTAGTAGTAGTAGTAGTAGTAGTAGTAGTAGTAGTAGTAGTAGTAGTAGTAGTAGTAGTAGTAGTAGTAGTAGTAGTAGTAGTAGTAGTAGTAGTAGTAGTAGTAGTAGTAGTAGTAGTAGTAGTAGTAGTAGTAGTAGTAGTAGTAGTAGTAGTAGTAGTAGTAGTAGTAGTAGTAGTAGTAGTAGTAGTAGTAGTAGTAGTAGTAGTAGTAGTAGTAGTAGTAGTAGTAGTAGTAGTAGTAGTAGTAGTAGTAGTAGTAGTAGTAGTAGTAGTAGTAGTAGTAGTAGTAGTAGTAGTAGTAGTAGTAGTAGTAGTAGTAGTAGTAGTAGTAGTAGTAGTAGTAGTAGTAGTAGTAGTAGTAGTAGTAGTAGTAGTAGTAGTAGTAGTAGTAGTAGTAGTAGTAGTAGTAGTAGTAGTAGTAGTAGTAGTAGTAGTAGTAGTAGTAGTAGTAGTAGTAGTAGTAGTAGTAGTAGTAGTAGTAGTAGTAGTAGTAGTAGTAGTAGTAGTAGTAGTAGTAGTAGTAGTAGTAGTAGTAGTAGTAGTAGTAGTAGTAGTAGTAGTAGTAGTAGTAGTAGTAGTAGTAGTAGTAGTAGTAGTAGTAGTAGTAGTAGTAGTAGTAGTAGTAGTAGTAGTAGTAGTAGTAGTAGTAGTAGTAGTAGTAGTAGTAGTAGTAGTAGTAGTAGTAGTAGTAGTAGTAGTAGTAGTAGTAGTAGTAGTAGTAGTAGTAGTAGTAGTAGTAGTAGTAGTAGTAGTAGTAGTAGTAGTAGTAGTAGTAGTAGTAGTAGTAGTAGTAGTAGTAGTAGTAGTAGTAGTAGTAGTAGTAGTAGTAGTAGTAGTAGTAGTAGTAGTAGTAGTAGTAGTAGTAGTAGTAGTAGTAGTAGTAGTAGTAGTAGTAGTAGTAGTAGTAGTAGTAGTAGTAGTAGTAGTAGTAGTAGTAGTAGTAGTAGTAGTAGTAGTAGTAGTAGTAGTAGTAGTAGTAGTAGTAGTAGTAGTAGTAGTAGTAGTAGTAGTAGTAGTAGTAGTAGTAGTAGTAGTAGTAGTAGTAGTAGTAGTAGTAGTAGTAGTAGTAGTAGTAGTAGTAGTAGTAGTAGTAGTAGTAGTAGTAGTAGTAGTAGTAGTAGTAGTAGTAGTAGTAGTAGTAGTAGTAGTAGTAGTAGTAGTAGTAGTAGTAGTAGTAGTAGTAGTAGTAGTAGTAGTAGTAGTAGTAGTAGTAGTAGTAGTAGTAGTAGTAGTAGTAGTAGTAGTAGTAGTAGTAGTAGTAGTAGTAGTAGTAGTAGTAGTAGTAGTAGTAGTAGTAGTAGTAGTAGTAGTAGTAGTAGTAGTAGTAGTAGTAGTAGTAGTAGTAGTAGTAGTAGTAGTAGTAGTAGTAGTAGTAGTAGTAGTAGTAGTAGTAGTAGTAGTAGTAGTAGTAGTAGTAGTAGTAGTAGTAGTAGTACTTGTGCCTGCCGGTACTGATGGTGGCACTGCTGGTGGCACTGCTGTTAACACTGTTGGTGGCTGCTAGTGGCACCACTGATGATAATGCTGGTAACACTGCTAATGTCACTGCTGGTAGTACTACTAATGAAACTGCTGGTGACACTGTTATTGACAGTGCTAATGGCACTGCTGGTGACATACCTGGTGGCACTACAGATCATGCTGCCGGTAATATTACTACTGTCACAGCGAGTAACAGTGCTGGTGGCAGTGCTGGTGGCAGCGTTCATAACACGCAGGAAAGTGTGTGTTTACAGTTCGCTGACCACCTTATCTGAAGTGTCTCGCGAGCGGTTCAAGTGGGCGGTTATTTTCGTTCCACTCAAGTGTCTAGTTAATGTCCCGACCCCGCCGCTCCTGGCACGCCCCTCTGTGTGTACAGCGACCGTCTCATAAATGCTTCACTCGACCGAACTACGCAAGGGCCTCGGTAATGACCATCTGAAAACAGTAACGGAAATGCGAACTAAGTGACGCAAGGGGAGGCTATCTCTGAATGTCATCATAGTATAAAGTAGGTCTTCACTGTCTCTGTGAACACGGGTGGATAAGACCACAGAATCGAGATCAACACCAGCAGCAGCAGACAATGTGTTGTAAATACGAAGGATCTCATCCGCGTTTCGTATGACTTCGTGTGAAATGACCAAAGAAATGCTGAAAAGCCGATACTATGGACGAGAATTCCCATAAAACTCCTTGTTAAACTGTAAGGAAAGATTATAGAATGTATGATGGAGGACTTGTTATTATGTGACAAGTATTATGTGACTAACAAGATATCCTTCCAATTCCACCCGGGATCCTCCTGAGTTTTCCCGAAACTTGGGTGTACAATCAACTGGGAGAGCGAGGCAGGTGTGCTGCAGCAGCTGGTGGGGCAGACACCAACAGCCACCAACTGAATCTCAAGTTCCAGAAAAATGTGGGACTCCCAGACGGTCAGGATGACCCTATTGCATCCAAACATCTGTCTTCTTGAAGACTACATCATATAGCAACTCGAAATCTCTTATGCCATACCTAACATCATGCAGACGTACGTCATGGGATTATTGATATTTCCCTCCCTGCTTAAACACTCGCAGGAGCCTCGTATCAGTAGGATGGGAAAGAATATCACCAGTGGATCTTACGGAAGCTATACTGGTGATGAAATTGAAGACTTTGCTATTCAAGATGTCTGTGGATATAGGAGCTGAGGAGAGATTCAAAGACTTTGGAAATGGTAGATGTCAAAGCAACAGGACGATAGTTAGAGGGGTTAGAAAGGTCGCCCTTCTCAGGAAAGGTATGTACCAACGAATGCTTCCAAGAAGGGAAAGTGCTGGCTTCTGAAGAGACACGGAACAAACAACCAAGCACAGGTACAAGTTGTTCAGAGACACACTCATTCACTCCCCATAAATTGAAAAAGCACACCTCTGATCTTCCACTTGTGTTAGCCAAATGTGTGGTCATCATCCCTGAAAGATTTTGGGGGAATCCTGTGTAGTCGCCTTTAATATATCCAAACCGTTTGACAGGGAGTGGCATCGGAATCTCATCTCTACGCTCCCCTCTTTCGGTTTTCCTCCCTCAATATGCTCCCTCATATCTAGCTTCCTGTCTGGCCGATCTGTCTCCATGGTTTTTGACAGTTCAGCCTCTCTCTCTTCCTCTATCAATGTTCTGTCATGTCTTACATACTTTTCTCCTTTTTTATCAATGATTTCCTTTCTCCTACCAATATGCAAATGCACATCCATACGTTGTCGACTGAACACTGAATTCCGTCACATCCTTTAAGTCTGCTCCTTCTCTTTTCGACACAACCTCTTCAATAAAATTAAACGTGGACAGGATATCTCAGTGGGGTAGACAAAATCTGGTTAGGTTTAATGCCTCCATGACCCATTTTCTGACTATCTCTATAAAAATTCCTCACTTTCCTCTCTCGTGCGACCCCCACACACTAACTGACCAGCCACGTTACTACTTTTACGTGTACTTAAAACCTGATCAGCTATAAACCTGATTTATACCAAGAGACACTCGCAAGAAACAGAAGGGCCTTTGAAATAAACCTATAAACAGCTGATAATGACACTTACTTCTAGTCTGTTTATTATATATATATATATATATATATATATATCCCTGGGGATAGGGGATTAAGAATACTTCTCACGTATTCCCTGCGTGTCGTAGAAGGCGACTAAAAGGGGAGGGAGCGGGGGGCTGGTAATCCTCCCCTCTCGTTTTTTTTTTTTTATTTTCCAAAAGAAGGAACAGAGGGGGCCAGGTGAGGATATTCCAAAAAAGGCCCAGTCCTCTGTTCCTAACGCTACCTCGCTAACGCGGGAAATGGCGAACAGTTTAAAAGAAAGAAAAGAATATATATATATATATATATATATTTTTTTTTTTTTTTTTTTTTTTTTTTATACTTTGTCGCTGTCTCCCGCGTTTGCGAGGTAGCGCAAGGAAACAGACGAAAGAAATGGCCCAACCCCCCCCATACACATGTACATACACACGTCCACACACGCAAATATACATACCTACACAGCTTTCCATGGTTTACCCCGGACGCTTCACATGCCTTGATTCAATCCACTGACAGCACGTCAACCCCTGTATACCACATCGCTCCAATTCACTCTATTCCTTGCCCTCCTTTCACCCTCCTGCATGTTCAGGCCCCGATCACACAAAATCCTTTTCACTCCATCTTTCCACCTCCAATTTGGTCTCCCTCTTCTCCTCGTTCCCTCCACCTCCGACACATATATCCTCTTGGTCAATCTTTCCTCACTCATTCTCTCCATGTGCCCAAACCACTTCAAAACACCCTCTTCTGCTCTCTCAACCACGCTCTTTTTATTTCCACACATCTCTCTTACCCTTACGTTACTTACTCGATCAAACCACCTCACACCACACATTGTCCTCAAACATCTCATTTCCAGCACATCCATCCTCCTGCGCACAACTCTATCCATAGCCCACGCCTCGCAACCATACAACATTGTTGGAACTACTATTCCTTCAAACATACCCATTTTTGCTTTCCGGGATAATGTTCTCGACTTCCACACATTTTTCAAGGCTCCCAAAATTTTCGCCCCCTCCCCCACCCTATGATCCACTTCCGCTTCCATGGTTCCATCCGCTGACAGATCCACTCCCAGATATCTAAAACACTTCACTTCCTCCAGTTTTTCTCCATTCAAACTCACCTCCCAATTGACTTGACCCTCAACCCTACTGTACCTAATAACCTTGCTCTTATTCACATTTACTCTTAACTTTCTTCTTCCACACACTTTACCAAACTCCGTCACCAGCTTCTGCAGTTTCTCACATGAATCCGCCACCAGCGCTGTATCATCAGCGAACAACAACTGACTCACTTCCCAAGCTCTCTCATCCCCAACAGACTTCATACTTGCCCCTCTTTCCAAGACTCTTGCATTTACCTCCCTAACAACCCCATCCATAAACAAATTAAACAACCATGGAGACATCACACACCCCTGCCGCAAACCTACAATCACTGAGAACCAATCACTTTCCTCTCTTCCTACACGTACACATATATATATATATATATATATATATATATATATATATATATATATATATATATATATATACACACACACACACACACACACACACTTACACGGAGCATGTACGTGTATGTGGGTTCATGTATAGGTATACAACACCTCAGTTGTTGCATAAGGTAGGTGAAGGCCCTACTGGCGTTGTTTTAGTGAAGATTCCTGCTACCTTCTGTGAGAGCCAGGCTGATGACCATGTGCACGACGGCACAGCTTAATTACTACCCTGTGCACCTATCATTGGGGATAACTACGTGCACACGAACATGCAGCACTAACCTTAAATAACACCACACTGCCACAAGCTCTGTGATATAATCAGTAGAGAAAAGAACTCTTTAATAAACCGTGAAGAAACATTTGTTACTAACTTACTTTCTTCACGGCCATAGCATACCAAAGACTTTATATTTTCTTTACCTCAATCAGAGTCATGTTTCTCCCAACCCCTGTAGAGTTCCCAACCTCTGCAGAGTTCTCAACCCCCGCAGAGTTCCCAACACCTGAAGAGTCCCCAACCCCTGCAGTGTTCAAAACCCCTGCAGAGTTCCTAACACCTGTAGAGTCCCCAGCCTTGCAGAGTTCCCTACCCCTGCAGAGTTCCCAACACCTGTAGAGTTCCCAACACTTGCAGAGTTCCTAAACCCTGCAGAGTTCCTAACAGCTGTAAAGCTCCCAACCCATGGAGAGTTCCCAATCCCTGCAGAAGTTCCCAACCCGTGCAGAGTTCCCAACACCTGTAAAGTTCCTAACCTCTGCAGAGTTCCTAACCCCTGCAGAGTTCCCACCTCCTGCAGAGTTCCCACACCTGTAGAGTTCCGTACACCTGCAGAGCTCCCAACACCTGTAGAGCTCCCAACGCTTGCAGAACTCCTAACACCTGCAGAGTTCCTAACCCCTATAAAGTCCACAACCCCTATAGAGTTCCCCCACACCTGCATAGTAACCAACCCGTGTAAAGTCCCCAATCACTGCCTCCTAACGATCTCTCCCCTCTTCCTCACTGAACACCTGGAGAACAGATTTATTTTTTCGTTTGCTACAACCTTAACTGAAAATTATTTGCATTTGTGTTGCATGATATCATATACATATATATATATATATATATATATATATATATATATATATATATATATATATATATATATATATATATACCTAGGGACTATATAGCCTAATGGACTTCAAATTGCCATGATTAACACCTTACACCTGAACCCGGTAGCAGTCGGTGTATTAATAGTTTTTATGCCGAGGCTTTGAAATAATTACTAGAGGGCAAATCTGTTGACGATGTGTTGTATAAAAAAAAAAAAAAAAAGAAAACACGTTTATGATTTACACTCACGATGCTGGACAAACAATGTAAGCAACATGAGCACGACGCCAGTGTTTTGATGGATCGTCTTACCCAAAAATATTGTGGTGGTAGCTTCCTGACCCTAGCAGCAGGTACAGTGGTGGCAGCTTCCTGACCCCAGCAGCAGGTACAGTGGTGGGAGCCTCCTGACCCCAGCAGCAGGTACAGTGAAGACAGCCACCTGAGCCCAACAGCAGGTACAGTGGTCTCCTAACGACACAACAACTCTGGCTGGCTCTCTCTTCTCCTCTCACTCCACACTGGATGACCATAACACTCCCTCACCCTCGGTCGCTCCCCTCACCAGTCCTATGCCTACCCTTATAATCACTCTTCGTACAGCCTAAAAAGCATTCCACTTTCTGGACACATTCCTTCTCATGTTTTGAAGGAACGTACCCTTAAATTCGATCCCATGCTTGCTCGTCTTTTCCGCCTTTGCTTAAATGCCAACCGTTCTAATCCTTCTAGTTATCTACATGATTCCCTGACTGCTACTGTTTCCAAAGTCTTCGAATGTCTCCTCAACTCAAACCTTCTTAAACGTCTTGATCCTCACAATTTTCTCTCTAACCATCAGTACAGATTTCGAAAGGCAAGATCTAACAGTAATGTCCTGTCCTATGTTGGTAATGTTTGGTTTTCCTCGCTGAGAGTCTGGGGAATCCTATGCTGAAGCCCGTGCTATGTCGAAAGCTTTGGACAGGTCGTGGCAACCGCCGCTGATCTCCAAGCTCCACCCACTACCATCCCCTCCCTCTTTTTTTCTTTTCATTTCGTTGCTCTGTTGAACTTCCTCCCTGGCCGGACTACGTCCGTGTTTGTTGATGGGTCAACCCCTCCCTCTCCTCGTATTAACAGGGCTCTGTCCTGTCCCCTGTGCTTTTTTTCCTTCTTTTTATCGCCATTTCCTTTCTTCAAAAGATACTCAAAAACACACATAAGCTGACAGCTCAACACCGCACTCCTCCACTTCTTCCGCTTATCTTCACCACCACGTCTCGTCTCATCACAACTGCTTCTGTAAACTCTAATATACACTGGATTTCTCAGAAAGAGTGACACAAAGCAGACGCGTTTAATGCATTCAGGAACCAACTTCTTCCTATATCTGTTTCTAAAACTCCCCTCACAACTCTCGTATCTCCTCCGATGTCTCCAGAATTCCAACACTCAACGCAAAAAAAAAAAAAAAAGAAACATACTTGGGATCGTCTGATCAATGTACGAAACACCACATGACAAATATAACTAAAATCTGCTTCAAAGAAGCTGTGGACCTTATTCAGATGCAGAAACTTCTTCTCTTGTGAACAGAAATGATCCTTCCTTGTATGAAGTACTGTTCTCAGATCTGAGGTTGCTAGTCCGTACATGAGAGAGTAGAGTCCAAAGCAATCTGTCTTATCAACTCCCTGACCTTAATACTTGACCATTTTGCCCTCCACCGCAGTGTTGGTTTCAACTCCCAGGGACTGGCTGATCGTGGGCCTCATCCATTAAACGGACCACATAACTAAATTCGGCAAGCCGCTCCGTCACGTTATTACTGTGTGATCGCTGGCAACTCCAAGGGTGAGCTGTTGTCATGTCTCTTTCTTTTCCTACACCGCTGAGCTTAGGAACACTCTACCTCCTCATGTGTTTCCACTACCTGTAACACTCTCAAGAAATTCTCCTTCATATCTTTTAAGTCTTTAATTTCTTTTCTTTTTCTCTGTTGAAGTCCAGGACTCAAAAACGACTTTCTTCTATGACCAGAACCTGCGATACAAAAATTAAACAAAAAATCTAGTTATCATGAAAAACTGGCGAATGCATCCGTGAACAAGTGTATTAACACATCTTCGGAGAGGTGTTAATACACGAAAGCGCTCATGATCTCGTGTTTCCTTTTCTGTTTGTTTTTTCAGCATTTATAAAATCACGCTTTTGTTGTGATTTTGTGCATATATATATATATATATATATATATATATATATATATATATATATATATATATATATATATATATATATATATACTGACGAGATAGCACCAGAAACAGACGAAGAGAGTACTACATGAGGATTTAGAAAAGATAGATAGATAAATGGTAGAGGCCGCTTACAGCGCGACAGAGGAGATGAATCATAGAGTTGGATTCTTTGAGTCGGCAATCGTGACAGCAAACTTATATCAACGGAGGCCCGAAAACTGAATGCTGAAGCCCACACCACGGAGGGGGAGGAGCGTACAGAGCGGGAACCAGTAAGGTCACGACACGTCACGGCGTCCAGTGATGCATATACTGTGTATACCTTTGTTCTGGTCTCTTGTCCATTCCCTGAAGATGGTTCACGGAATCGAGACTTAAGTATATAGCCCTCTAGTTGTCTCAAGCGTCTTCCTCCGCCCATACTGGATCACACGACATTACCACACCATTATCTCATTTCAGCATTATCATTCTCATGTAAGAAGTCACTAACCACTCTTACTGGAGCCTATATCAAAACGAGGCTTTGGGTTGAACAAACATATCACGTTCTTCATACGACAGATCTGCCTCTTAGAGAGAGAGAGAGAGAGAGAGAGAGAGAGAGAGAGAGAGAGAGAGAGAGAGAGAGAGAGAGAGAGAGAGAGAGAGAATTTCAGGAGTTGGAACATGTCTACGAGACTTGAGCTCCAGACTCAAGCTGCGGGAGGAAAGAGGCAGACGTATCATTTGCTCAGTCCTCGAGTTGCCAAGGCTCGAACGTTTTGCTAAGGCACTTAGCGGCCTGTTACAGGCGGCGCATGACCTACTTTAGAGAAGCAGGTTATGAAGATGAACATTCTCGAACGCAGTGACTAAACCTCGGGAGAGAGAGAGAGAGAGAGAGAGAGAGAGAGAGAGAGAGAGAGAGAGAGAGAGAGAGAGAGAGAGAGAGAGAGAGAGGAAATTATGAGGAGATATGTTTTTGAGTGTCCTGCGCTCAGAAGGAAGAGGAACCTGACATTGAAAAAATAAATAGGAAGCCACTGAACTTTGGATGAATGAAATTCGACCATGATTTCGCCGAGTTCACTGAGAGATGCTCTTCAGCTCTGAGGTGAGGTTTGGGAGTATGCAGGGAGGGTCATGTGAGTGGGTACAATTAATGTCTAAAGTGGGAGAGTGCAGAGGTCGGTCATCAGCATAAGAGGGAAGAGGATTACTGACAGACAAATCAGTGATAAAGATGGGAGAGGAGAAAGCACCGAGCCATGAACAACACCACAATTCTCAAGATCAGTTCATGTATCATCTTCAGTGGACGGACTGCAAAGAAAACTGGATGCGAGTTTACAGAGCAGGAGGCAAAAGACAAAGAAGTGAAATAGAGAAATCCGAGACTTTCGCCGGACCTCATCAGAAGATTCTAGAATATCAAGGGCCATGACATTAGACGGTTTATGTCCATGACATAGGAAGACCAGATATAAGTCACACAGGCGAAATGTCACCAGGGTATCTCGTCTGTCGGAAACCTTATAAGTATTCAGAGATGACGTCCTAGCTTCGTCTCTTCGATGTATATCAACTGACTGTTATATTTCTCTCTTGTGTCTCCCCTGATGATGTGATTATTACACAAAAGTGCACTTGGGAACTTTTCGTGTTTCATTTTCCCGTGGACTCATAGGAATATCTTGATCACGCGCAAAATTGTGATCCTTTCCAATATATGTATATATATATATATATATATATATATATATATATATATATATATAAACAGTCGACGTAAAAGCTCTGTGGTGATAGCTGGATCAGAGCGCCTTCCTCTCTTATGTGATGGACTACACCAGTTCAAGCTTCTTTGCAAATGGATTTTTTTACGAGTCAAACACTGTCCCTCATCAACACCTAACTGATCCTTGTCAATGATTTCAATCAGGATCCATCACGTTCACTCATCTGTTTACTCACTGGTCTCGAACACAAACAAAAAGCAAAAACTGTCAGCATGCAAGACGACACAGTGACTAGCTCAGGCCAGGACTGATGGCGTCAATCATTGATCCTCCTGAGCACGATGGTACAACCCTTAGGTATGTTGGCCTGGTCTTTGAGTTACTCCTTAATGGGCAGGGTCAAAGGTCATCCGATGACACCCAAGAGACGTACCCTCGTGTAAAGGTCGTGCCACTGTGCATGAGAGGATAATCAATCATTCTGCGGCCACAAAAAAAAACACTGTGGACCATTTTCATCTGAACTTGGCGACGTCTGCCAACCATGTTACTCCCCGACAGTGATCCACAGACAAGCTGCTAATTAGGATTTAATTCTCAGCATCGAGAATTAAATCCTGATGAGCAGTTTGTGTCTCATCGCTACATTACTGTCCATCTGTCAGACTGAATAACTAACAGAGTCTTTCTCCTATGATGATACTTCACTGTGTTTCTCGTGGCTACTCTTTTAACTTCATATTCTTCCCTGATTTTCATCGTCCCTTAATCAGCCGGTCCAAACGTTCGATAACGGTCTATAATTACAACTCTATACAAACATCTTCACTTTTATTATCCACAATCTTATCTCATTATCGTTACTCCAGCCTGATATACAGGGGTTGGGGCAACATGGCGAGATTATCTGTTAAAGGAAGTAACAGGTCGTCTTTACTAGTGGTTAAGAGGGGATAAGAGGAACGGTCGAGAAACAGAAGGTAACTAGATTGTACAGAAGTGTTACTGAGGTTAACTGAAGTGTGTGGATAGTTTACTGGACACGGTCTGCAGGGATGCTGCACTGCGAGAGTTCTTAAATGCCCATCAACATCTACACTACACGTTGGCTTGAGTCTCCAGCCAATACCCGTTGTGTCATGAGTCAAAGGTGAGCGCGATGATGGATCGACTGTGGATGCAGAGGGGTAATGACATAGTGGCGTGGGCCCAGAACAGTCTGGGTGTGGCAGAGCTGGTTTCATTGCGATGGACTAGTAGCAGCGGAAATCAAGATGGTGATGGCGTAAGACTTGTACCAGCGGTAAAGAAGATGGTGATGGCGTTGGACTTGTAACAGCGGGAAACAAGATGGTGATGGCGTAAGACTTGTACCAGCGGTAAAGAAGATGGCGATGGCGTAGGACTTATAACAGCTGGAAACAAGATGGTGATGGCGCAGCGGTGAAATTGAAAACCTAGTCTTAGGTAGCCGAGCACCCGTGACTGATGTGCCCTCAGCACAGCTGCAGCCGCCTCCCACACTAAGAGCTGAGGCCAGCACACCGCTCCTGGTACATGTAACATAACGCGTCCAATAGTCAGTCAGATGCCTCAGCTGCCGCCCGTGATGAGCAAGTGGGGAGAACTCACCTCCCATGTATCACCCAGCCAGGCAAGAGTAAGGCAACAGTCACTGTACTACTGTGTGTTAATGTAGGTAAATCTCATTAGATGTACAATCTGTATCCCTGACCCATCCTATACAACCACAGCAGTCTACCCTTCTCTCATCCCTATGGTTCAGAATCAACCTTAGCCGGATGGCACTTCATCACAACTTCTCCATATAATTACGAGTATGTTGTAAGTCACTGTATAAACTAACAATCAACACGATTCACAGACATGCCATTACCACTTCACGAGCTGCTCGCCTCAATTCCGCCTGTGCTGCACCCCCGTGTGATCATGTTAGGGATAGTGACGAGGTTTACAGTTCGCTCAGGTAGTTTTCATCGTTGTCGACCACGATGTAGAGCTAGCCCTTGTATGACGTACCTGGACACTGTCAGCTCACACTGACACCAGCCAGACATATGGCAGTTACGCAAACCAGAATATTTCTTGTTAACAAATTGTTGGCGTAACCTAAGTGGTGCTTCACAGTTTACTATATATATATATATATATATATATATATATATATATATATATATATATATATATATATATATATACAACATAGCATTATTAACATCACACTTTACACTAACAGAGGAATTCATCAAATCCCTTTCTATGAAGATACAAATGAACGACAAAACCACATCCCACAGGAACATTAAAATTCTCTCTCCGTAAAGTTAACATCAAACAGTTTATGCAAAGATTTTAAAGCCTCGTCCATGAGTTAAGACCCTCCGAGAACGACCACAATCTTTAAGGTTTCAACAATGACTGGCACAAATGGAATGATAAGACCAATTATTTTACAGCACCTTTTGCTACCTCACCGCTCCTTCCAGAGTCCAACCCGGCCAATTAGCGTAAGGAGGACCAGTGCTGCCACACCACATCTGGCCCCCCCCAGTCATGACTAGTGTCTCACTCGAGGGGGGCATAACTTACGGAAACGTGTCAGATCACCTCTCGTTAAATCGGTTTTTCAGGCGGACGACACCTCACACCAACCACTGGTAATGAAGGACCGGTAATGATGCCAACCACCGATCATCAGTTAATGGCCCCAGGTGGACACTGTGGTTCACTGCAGCCGTGGTGTTGATGGCCCCAGGTGGACACTGTGGTTCACTGCAGCCGTGGTACCACGCCACCTGCCCACAACTGACATACAAAATAAAAAAATGCCCTGTGAGCAATAAACACGGTTCTTGGAAACATAGGTACGTTCTCTTGAGCACGACGGTACGTCTCTTGAGCACGACGGTACGTCCTTTGAGCAAGACGGTACGTCCCTTGAGCACGACGGTACGTCCTTTGAGCACGACGGTACGTCCCTTGAGCACGACCCATGATATCCACTGGTCGGACAGTCGTGGTCGAGAGGTTAACGACCACTATGTAGGCGTAGCTCTCACCTTGGATGAGCAATTACCACAGTCCACGACCTCCCTGGGACTTCTCAGCAGTTTATGCTGCATCAAGCCCAGAAAACAAAGTCCAAGGCATCATAAAATATCTGAAGGAAACCTTTTCAGGAAGTGTGAATATCTTGCCTCACCGACCGGTGAGGGGCAGCAGCAACAACCTCTCTCAACACGTAAATATTTCATAAAAAGAATATATCTTCAGAGACGATGAATGCTAACAAAGCAGTTTCCATTTACAAGGTAAAAGTCTCTCGCTTGTGATTATTAACTACTGACCTGTAAACGTCCTTCCTACTTCCAGTAACATTCTCGAGACGTCATCTTGCTAACAACTCGAGCAGTAACCTCACACCTGAAACCTTCTGGCCAGCTATATAATCCCAGCGTAAAATCATTTGATAATACTAATCATTAACATTCATCTGTATATGTCTGAGCGGTGAACTATAGACAGGAGCCGCCCAGTGTTGAAGTGAAGCCCAAACCGTCCTACACTCTCCATGTCTGTGTGTTGTTGACGGCAGCCGCCCAGGGAAGTACTACCCTACTGACTTACAAGTATTAGGATGATCCCGTAACCATCTTACGCCACTTTCCTTGTCTCCCTCACACAAGACCTGGCCTAGGTGAGCACTTTTATTCGTAGCTGGATCTCAGGAAAGATCCTTGAGACATCAAAGACGGCGCCTATGGAGTACCCTGAGAATCTATACTACACCTTGTCTTTCCTTCTAAATGCAAATGAATCTGTATAACCTTCAGTATGCCATGCTTAATCCTATTGAGTACACGGCTCTCTATGGTTCTGCCTTTAAAGTCTCCAGCATATCATTTCACATGCCAGTGACCAAATGAATTAACATCATCCCAGGTTTAGGACAAACATGTTGTGGTTATATTCTACGTAGATGGTCTACTTGATACACCGTATAGCGCAAAGTCCTTCACCTAAAACTTCGCCTTGACTGAGCCTAAATCAGAATGGGTTACGATCCCCAGACTAATCTTAGGCTCACATCTGAATAAGTCGCCTACCATGAAATCACACACCCTCAATGCCTAGCACAATATAACACAAACAAATGGGATGCTTTCTTATATTTATAACCTGACACACTAGATGAGTCGCCCTGTATATTACTCGCTGGTCGACGCACACACAACTGCATTACCTTCTGGGGCGATGGCCCCCACAAGCACACAGCATCGTACTGTCACAGGCCACAAGCTACGTACCGTAATCATTCGACTTGCTAGTACCTCTCTTCTTAACAAGCGGGCGGTCCATGTTTACACGGTGATATTTCCTCACAGTGAATCTAATGTTCCATATTTCTTTCTTCCTCTTGATGTTGAGGACAATGAACCGCTTCTCTGATGTTAGAAAACGGTAATAAACATTGTTGTTATAAGAGCTGCAGGAACAGCGTGTGTGTCACACACATGAAAACCACTGAATCACAGAGATCCATCACGTCCCAGAGCAGCCCCCTTTCCACACACCCTGTCCCACATTGGAACGTTCCATTCAGTCACTTCAAACACACTAGGTTAATGTTTACGTTTCAGTATGGCTGCATATCCTTCACAGCAACCCTAATTCACGTCAAATTACTACCATTGCCTCAGCACTACTAGATGAACCACATTAATTCTACCACCAGGTTACCTCTACCCAAGAGCTGTCACGAACGTTCTCCTGTACAGAGGTCGAACATGAATGTATACGAGACCAATCAGTAATACCCAGCCTCACAGTAAACTACCCAGCCTCACGGTAAACTACCCAGCCTCACGGTAAACTAACTTATTCATCTGGCTTTCTTAAACCATCTGAATGACGGTATTATAATCTATTACTCTTACTCTTGCTATCAGTAAAAAGGCCTTGTTTACAGCCTCTACACTGAGGAGAAAATACTGCAGCATATTGTAAATGTGAGAGCACTGTAACCAACTGAAATATAAACAAACTTTTAAGAGCCTACGTCATCTGTCTCTACAATAAAGGCTAGAAAATTCTATCACTTGTAACTTATTCATTTATGTAACAAAAGCGCTTTAACAGTCTACTGAACACCATTAGTATGTTCACCAGCAACGATACGGCGTCTTTTGTTACAACAGTACCAATAAAAGACTGGTGATAAGGTATCAGCTGCTTGACGACTCTGTATGATAACCTTCTCCAACACCAGACACTGATTATATATATATATATATATATATATATATATATATATATATATATATATATATATATATATATATATATATAATTTGTACGTAATGTCTTAATTCTCTCAAAAAAAAGAGAAAAAAAATCTGAATTACATCGAATAAAACTTAACATTTTTAACAAATGGAATGAACTCCAGTTCATACATCACTTTGACTGGACAAGTCATCATTATATATATATATATATATATATATATATATATATATATATATATATATATATATATATTAGATATCTGGGAGTGGATCTGGCAGCGGATGGAACCATGGAAGCGGAAGTGGATCATAGGGTGGGGGAGGGGGCGAAAATCCTGGGAGCCTTGAAGAATGTGTGAAAGTCGAGAACATTATCTCGGAAAGCAAAAATGGGTATGTTTGAAGGAATAGTGGTTCCAACAATGTTGTATGGTTGCGAGGCGTGGGCTATGGATAGAGTTGTGCGCAGCAGGATGGATGTGCTGGAAATGAGATGTTTGAGGACAATGTGTGGTGTGAGGTGGTTTGATCGAGTAAGTAACGTAAGGGTAAGAGAGATATGTGGAAATAAAAAGAGCGTGGTTGAGAGAGCAGAAGAGGGTGTTTTGAAATGGTTTGGGCACATGGAGAGAATGAGTGAGGAAAGATTGACCAGGAGGATATATGTGTCGGAGGTGGACGGAACGAGGAGAAGTGGGAGACCAAATTGGAGGTGGAAAGATGGAGTGAAAAAGATTTTGTGTGATCGGGGCCTGAACATGCAGGAGGGTGAAAGGAGGGCAAGGAATAGAGTGAATTGGATCGATGTGGTATACCGGGGTTGACGTGCTGTCAGTGGATTGAATCAGGGCATGTGAAGCGTCTGGGGTAAGCCATGGAAAGCTGTGTAGGTATGTATATTTGCGTGTGTGGACGTATGTATATACATG
The DNA here is from genome assembly GCF_036320965.1 of Panulirus ornatus. NCBI lineage: Eukaryota > Metazoa > Arthropoda > Malacostraca > Decapoda > Palinuridae > Panulirus > Panulirus ornatus. The sequence continues at coordinate 57,920,818 of NC_092227.1, read as the reverse complement.
TGTATGGGGGTGGGTTGGGCCATTTCTTTCATCTGTTTCCTTGCGCTACCTCGCAAACGCGGGAGACAGCGACAAAGCAAAAGATATATATATATATATATATATATATATATATATATATATATATATATATATATATATATATATATATATATATATATATATATATCCGACAATTCAATGATGTGACTTTGCCTGACAATCCCGAGCAAACGCTGATCAAATCATAAATACTCAGTATTGACAAAACGTTTCTGTTCATCCAACGCCCATGACTGCGTCAACACAGGAGCACGTTATCTGTAATGGTGTATAGCTGATCCGACTCACCCACCAAGCTGTGGTGTCACTGGCTCATTCCAACAGCTTTTATTAATATTCATAATGCAGGACCGTAAAGCAGAACTGGTTTCATGGCAGAATTCCATTCATATGAGACAGTATCTCTTGGCCATGCCAGGCTTACGTAAACCTGACCCTTGTAGAAACCATAATAAGCTTTACGACAAGAGTTGATACGAGTGTAAAGACGTGAGTACGGTTTACTGGAAGACGTTGTTACACCCGAGACAATTGATAGATTGAGATTCCTTTAGAGCGACACCGTTTAGATACCATTCAGGATGAGGACTTAATGTGCAGCAGCCACATGTTATGTTTTGTTCTTGTGGCATGAACGACCAACCCTGGTCCGTCACGTACTGATTATTACGTACCGTGAATCACTTAACTGTTGTCGTCATCCAGCTGTGGGAAGACACAACACTGGAGAACATTGGCGCAGCAGAGCACACTGTATGACATACCACCGACATGCTGGCCTGTGTGATCATCAGTGTGGAACTGATACAAGAACTTGATGAAAACTGAGGACCACAGACCAACTCGTCTCGTGCCCCTACGTACACATACATCACTAGCTAACACATATCAACAGCGGTGTCCCTCATGGTTCTGTCTTGTATCCTACACTTTTTCTCCTATTCATTAACGATTTTCTTTCTTCTACAAATACCCGAATGCGATCATATGCTGACGAATCAACGGTGCGTTCCTCCATATCCTTCAACTCTGCTCCTTCTTCTCTTTCTCCATCTACATCTCGCTGTGACATAACTTCCTCAATAAACTCAGGGTTGGACAGGATAGCTTAGTGAGGTAGAAAAAATCTTATTAAATCTGATGCCTCCAAGACTCAGTGTCTGCCCATCTCTCTGTCGAAAATTCCTCAAAACTTTTCTTCTCCTTCGACGGGTCTGTAATTCCACCTCTTAACTCAGTGAGCATACTTGATATTATTGTAATATCCACTGTATCTTGGTAACCCTACATTACAGAATAGCTAAGTCTACCTCTAAGAAACTGGGGTCTTCGATAAATGACGAAATTTGTTTTCTTCAGAACAGTTGCTCTGTTTCTAAAAAGGGTCGCCCCGTTTTCTACAGCTCTCACATCTGGGGTGGTTCTAGCTCTGCATCCTTACTTAAGAGAGTTGAGTCGAAAGCTGTCTGACTTATCAATTCTCCCAGGCTAACTTCAAAACTTGACCCACTTGCCCAACGCTGCAGTGTTGGTTCACTTCCTCTCTTCTATAGGTATTACTTTGGTTTTTCGCTCCCGAGGGCTGGCTGCTTGTGCGCCCCCACCACCAGGTAGACCACACAATACTCGGCAAGCTGATGCGTCACATGATTACTATGTGGTCGTTGATAACTCAAGGGTGAGCCATTTTGATAACTGATTCTTTAAGGACCCTACACCTCGAAGCGTGGAACTCTCTACCCTCTCATGTCTTTCCCAATAGCTGTGACCCGGAACATTTCAAAAGACTAGTTTTCACTTCCTCCAAAATTCGTAAATACTTTTCCTTGTCTCCTCTTTTCCCCTTTCATCAACTTCTCTCCATTTCATATATTTTAATTAAGGCCCCACAATCTTAATGTGGACTTCTGTCCGTGACTGGAAGCCTCAAACATAAAATTAAAAAAACAAACCCTACCCAGACGCACTCTAAAAAACATTTCAAACCACTCATGTTCACACAACCACGTACCCTCACTCATCCAGAGCTTTCGTTGTAAAAGATCTTTATAGCAATTAAAAGGTTTCTGTATAGACACAACACAACTTCCTAAACCACTTCGCTGTTCACTTCATCAAATGTTCTTTCTGTCCACGAGTGTTACATACAACTCAGTGTAAAACTTTCTCTATCACTTGTTCACGTGCAAAAACCTGGTCCACCCAACCACTACCTTCCCTAAACCCACCTTGTTCTTCACCAAGCAAGGTTTCACTACTCCTCTCAACACGATCAAACGGTGTTACCGGACTCTGACCACTCGAGCTTAAACCGCGAGTGAAAAGTCATCTTTGACGAGGCTGTATCATCGTTGAGTACATTCATGTCAAAGACCTTATCACTCTATAGGAGTCCACATTTCCCTCCTAGTGAAAGTAGCGCAGCCTTGGCTTGCAGCAGTCTTCAGAAAGGTCCTGGGTTATACCGGAACCCATGGAAACTGGTGCTGGGGTGATTATAAACACGACCAGTCACTACCCTACCATACAGACCTTTCATTTCCTCAGTGAAACAATCACCTCCTCTGTTCCATCACTCGTCACCTGTCCCCTATCCTATCCTCCCATGCACACCTGCCACACCCACTTCACAGCAGTTGTACCTCATATCTTCTTCATCTTGCCCATCACTACACATCTACAAGAAATACGACTGATAAATGGAAGATGATACAGGGACGGAAGTGACCAAACATATGGAGACAAATGATGCAGGGATGGAAGCGCTAAAAAGTAGGTCAACAGGGAAGAGAGAGAGAGAGAGAGAGAGAGAGAGAGAGAGAGAGAGAGAGAGAGAGAGAGAGAGAGAGAGAGAGAGAGACTGCAGGCCCTAGGGAAATCATCGTTACGTTTTAAGGAGGAACGGAGACGTTGGCCTCACTACAGGTATGGAGACGTTGGCCTCACTTGAGGAATCAGGTTGGTGTGTACAGCATCACAGCAAGAAGCATCATACATCTGCGGAAGTTGACGTTTCACTTAACACACTAAGACATGATGTGTGTGTGTGTGTGTGTGTGTGAGTGTGTGTGTGTGTGTGTGTGTGTATACCTGATTCACCCTGTGACACTTGAAATGGAGAAGTATCATTAGATACATCAAGAGAGAGAGCTAGACAGGGAGAGACATTACAATACACGCAAAGTTCCCTACAAACACTTTTGTCTTAAGAGTGATTCTGATCTCAATTGTAAGTCACTGTCAAGATCCCACAGAGTATTCCAATGTCATATCAGTGATAGCGTTGATACTCACGATACGCCACAAAAATCTAGTAAGGAACTGCTATCAGTGATACCTTATATAACAGCGGGTCAAAAGATGAATAACAAAAAATATTCATTGCATGTCAGTCCAGAACATCATGTGTCCTGATTAATATGAAAATAAATGAATGAATACTAAACAAGTTGTCCTTTTCCTTGAGTACAATAACTTTCTTTCTCGAGTATGATGACAAACATTTCCGTACGATGTCTTGCGTCGCTCTATTCAAAAGCTAGAAAGTTATCGTAGTCATTGAAGACAAGTCGTCATACCAAAGGGGGTTGGAAACAGTATGACTCGTCCTTAGTATATACAACTTTATGGTCACACACACACACACACACACACACACACACACACACACACACACACCTACAACTACACACTCCATCAGCCATAGATTATCATATCAGGTAACCATAGGAAGAGAGTTCCAGCTCCCAGATGCGGACCCACAACATATACATACGTACAACAGTAACAACCCTATCAACACTGTAGACACTACTAGTCCATGATGATTACATCACAGACGCCCACGACCATGAGAACTCGCCTGATGAAGACTTCAGGGATAAAACTAACCGCTCATGGATCAGATTCATACGCCTTAGGGGAGCCCATGACTAAACTGGGGGACATTAAATGACGAGACCGACGAAGGCCTGGCGGTCGTTTGGCAGCGAATGACCTTTCGCAGCGGCGGCTGAAGGGCGGCGCCTCGTGGTGTAGTAACCCACCAGGGTGTTGCCGTAGCTTATACGGGAGGCTCCGGGCGAAGCCCTCACGGCCTCTGCCTCCTGAAAAGGGTGGAGACGCAAGCCCTGGTGAGTCAGGCTGGTGTAAACACTGTGATGATGGTGAGGGGGTTCTTCAGGGGTTAATCAGACGTCCAGGTGAGTGTCTGGGATGATATTTACCACTCTAGCCATAAGTAACCATCCACACCATGGCGGCTACATATGAGGAGTGGCACAGCGGCAGCGTCTGGTGTGTGACTCACTTGCGATACAGTCATCATTTCTATGTTGCATCAGTGTCGCTACTGGAATACTCTCGTTGCTTTGGGTGAAATAAAAAGGTTGAGTGGTATTGAAAGTGTTGCCAACCCGGTAACAAGCTGGATCTTGCCACCCACTGCCTGTTTCTTTTGTTCAGAACCTCACACTGTGGCTTTTATAAGCCAACATCTTAAGGAAAATAAGGCTGAAGTCAGGAATAAAAGTTCACATCAAGGCCGGGCCGTAACTGAAATACAAGAGGTTAATGAAAGGGAAAAAAATAAGAGACAAGGATAAGTATTTACGAATGTCGGCGGGAGCAAAATCCCAGTCTATCAATATGTGCCAAATTATAGTGTCTGGGAAAGACCTGAGACGGTAGAGAGCTCCAAAGATTCGATATATAGAAAAGAAACAGGTGTCAAAACGGCTCACCCTAGAGGTGCCAAATGGCCACACAGTAATCATGTGACGCAACAGCTTGCCGAGTATTGCGTGGTCTAGCTAGTGGTGGAGGCACACAATCAACCAGGTCTCGGGAGCAAAATCCGAAGTAATACCTGTAGAAGAGGGAAAGTGAACCAACATTGCGGCGTCGGGTAAGTAGATCAAGTTTGGAAGTTATCCTGGGACAGTTTATTAAGTCGGACCGCTTTTGGCATCAGTCTGTCAAGTAGGCATACAGAGCTGGAAAACTGCAGATGTGAGAGCAGTACTCAATACAGGTACGGATCAATAACTTGCATAAACTAAGCAAATGTTCTAAAGAAAAGAAATTCCCACATACAAACAGGTCTCCCAGTTTCTTAAAGACAGACTTAGCTATTTCCGTCATGTAGGGTTTTCTAAGATAAAGTGGATGTTGTATGTTCAGTAAGTTAAGAGATAGAATTGCAGAATTGTCGAAGGAGAAAGGAATGTCATGAGAAATTTTTGACAGATGAGCAAAGTATGGGTCGTGAAGGCATAAAACTTCACAAGATTTCGTCTACCCAACGAGTTATTTTGTCCAAGTCTGAGTTTACTGACGAAACTGTGTCGAGACCAGATGCAGATCGAGTGAAAAAAGGAGCAGAACTGAATTCTGGAGAAATACCGTGCGAGTCATCAGAGTATAAGGGCATTTGTTTACCTATGGAAAAAAGGGAATCGTTGATAAAAATGGAAAAAAGTGTAGGATACAAAACAGAACCTTGAGTCACTACCGTTGATGGAGAAAGGGGTGGAGGTTGATCCATCAACAACCATGTAGAGAGAGCGGCCACACAGGAAACAGGATATGAAGGAGCAGAGTGAGTGAGGGAAGCCAAAAGAGCTTAGAGAGACCACCCCAGTGCCTCATCCTGTCTGAAACTTTGGATATATAAAGGGCAACTACATATGACTCGCCAGAATCTCTCAGGGATGGTGAAAAGATTTTAGTAAGATACGAAAGAATATCAACAGTGGATCTCGCCTTATGGAATCCATATTGGTGATCAGATAGAAGACTGCGATTTTCAAGGTGTTTAAGGATATGGAAGTTGAGGAGAAATTCAAAGGCTTAGGAAATGGTAGATGTCAAAGCAACAGGATGATACTTAGAGAGGTCAGAATGGTCAAACTTCTTAGGTATGGGATGTATCGATGCATGCTTCCAAGGAGATGGAAAAATTCTGTTTTTAAACAGAAACTGAATAGACGAGCAAGCACAGGTGCAAGTTCAGAGGCACACTTTTTCAGTGCACAGGGGATGGATGCCAATAGGACCATAAGCCTTGATTGTGTCCAGACAGTTCGAAAGAGATTACGGAAAGGGGTATAGGATTGATAAGAGAAGCTTCAGGAGGCGAAGGAATATTAGAATCATCCAAGGTGGAGTTAGAGGAGAAAAGAGAACCAAAGAGAGTTGCTCTGTCTACGGGAGAGACAGCTATAGTACCGTGAGAACGGAAAAGTGAGGGAAAGGTATATTTACGTGGGTAAATGAGCCAATTGGAGTCATATCGTGGTTCACGTTGAAATACGTGAAATACGTGATAGTTGGGAGACAGACCTTGAAGCAAATAACATCAAAGTTTGGGGACTCGAGATCCGAGAGGCGTGCGACAGGTCGTTGATGTTGGAATAAGCACAGACACCACCTCTGAATCGGCATCATGAGTGGAGGCTATAGATGGATACGAAAAAGAAGCTAGTGAATAAAAAACTACACAACTGGGTCTCAGAGAGAAGTAACATATTAGGAGAGGTACTAGACAGATGGTATTCAACAAAAAAGGTCACTAGAGAGACCATGAATGTTAGAAGAGTAAATAAAAAAAAGAAGCAGGTTCATCAGAGAAGGAAAAGTCGTGGGAAAGGCCATTGCTACAACTGTCTGAGCCCTCCTACTCATTGGCAGTAGAGTCAGGCGGAAACCCTGAGATTCTCAGCATCCCACGATGCTGGGGACTAGGGGGCCATAGGTTTGTTGCACTCTCGTGACAACCTTTACAAACGATTGTGCAGACATGAGGTGGCCAGACAATCAATGTGAAGAAGATAAATGAGATCTGGTTAGGTGTATGGTGTGTGTAGGGAGAAAAAGGTAGGACTGGCCCGGTAGTCCCGTTTCGATGAGGGTGTAAGACGGTTCCGGGCACCGCTTTAACGCTCCTCAGTTAGGATGGTACTAAGACTCAGGGCGGCAGCTGTCAACAGCCTACTACCTAATGGAATACTCCGAGGGTAGAGGACGGGATATTCCTCGAGTGAGCTGAGGTACTGGGATGGGACAACACACTAACACCGAAGCCTTTCCTCTCGTTAGTAGCAGCGTCACACAAGAAAGTGTGGATATAGGAAGATACCTTAAATATGCAGGAGTCGTGGGAGGGGCCATCAATGTACCAACTGAGCCCTCCTCCCTCTCATCAGCAGCGGAGGCACCATACATGTTGCTCTAACTCTACCTACATAACTCGCTCTGTGGGCGTCCCAAAACTTACCGTACGTGTCGTATACATGAAGATCTCCTTTGCCATTAGCCAGATGACATTGATAGTAAATGGAAATAAAAGGAAACGGCTGAAAATGCTTAGCTTTAAGTGAGAGGCTGCTTGGGGTCCAGTGAGGAGTATTGTGAAGTCTGCAAGTGATCACAAACCGGGAAAAGTCTTACAGTGTTCCGTGAATCATCTGTTTCTCTTAACCCTCACTTACTGTGGTGGTCGCCCATTTGTACAGTCCTCTTCCTCACACTGACACCATTATGAGCGAGCTTATCACTCCGACTCATCATCATGACGATAGCCAGACTGTATGATAACACATTTTATAACAGGAAAGACACCTGCCTACCTACCTTTAGGCTACTGGCCTTAATTTTCTACGTCATCCCACTTGGAAATGAAACACAAATACAGCAAACTGGAATTTGCCTCCTACGTTCCCCTGACTCTCGCGTCACCGTCATACGACACAGAGGTATTACATTAAATCTTGTGTAGTTTTCTAACTGCGAACTTCCTGAGTTCTGTGATATTTCACGAGGAAAATTCTATAAACTGGCAAGGGGGGCTTTCAGAAGTGTGTGTGTGTGTGTGTGTGTGTGTGTGTGTGTGTGTGTGTGTGTTGGGGAAGGGGGCAGGGAGGGCTTTCCCAAAGGCCAGACGGAAGCTGCCGGTTGTATGGTAACGTGCACTAAAGATGGAATTTAGAACATAAGCAGAATCCTCTATGGTCTCCAGGGAGTCTGCGTGACCTACAGTAGAGGTGCAGGGTCATGATGCGGTGAATAATAATCTCATCTCACCAGCCCTCAAGCAGCCTCACTGCTGCTGGATCTGACCAACGGTTGATGGCTGTTTCGGGTCACACGTTGGCAAGCCCTGGTCTCGCTAGGTTGTTCTCACCGGTTTTCCAGCGCCGGCTGCTGACCCGCTCCATTCCTCCCTGAGGTCGCGAGACGTTAGCATGAGTGTACTGCAAGGGAGGGAGTCAACTGAAGCCCATGGCATGAACGCTGCACCCACCTGACAATTTGCTGAATAAGTTTAATACTGAAACACTTCACCTCCGCCATCTGCTGTGTGGCGCATGACTCCCACTTTACCCGAAGTGAGAAGGAAATTATCAGTGCAACACACTGCTCAGTACACCAGGCATCCTCACTCTTTATCTACTGCTCATGTTTATAACAGATGATGCGATTTTCCTGCATCATTATACAGACTGGTTTTACACTCAGAAAATTCAGAGCTCGCATCCTCGCACTGCCTCTGTTACGAATTATCACCATCTAAAGATTAATTGCTCACACCCACTGCATCATCAGGTACTGTGAGACACCAAGATACCACAGAAACCCGAACAGATTTGATGTCTGATGTCTGCCTTGTAACCAGATATTGATAGCATCACAAACCACTGTGGGCGAACATGTGAGTTTTCTGATTAACTTTTGAAGTAAGGCATGACTGTGCCCTGGACTCTTACACTCTCCATCGTACACGTGTATATCATGTATGTCACGTATAGAAATCCACACGTTGGAGCACCTCTAGCAATGATCACTACGTAGTTCCAAAGCCTGTGACCTACACCTTGTTTGTGATGCGAGGATGCCCGCGCAGTCCGCTCACATCCTGGTGGTTGGCTCTTCTTAATATTCTGACCGCAGAGTTGAAGCCTGTGGGATGACACTGCCTGATCAGTCAGCAGCCAGCCCGTGTGGTGGCAACACGGGGCGATCTTGGGCAAGTTCACCTCAACTTGCAGGACCATTTCTGCACCGATGGTTCACAGCTGATTGTTACAACTATATCGCCCTTTCTCATAATGCACAGCTTTAGCAATTTGTCTAAAAGAGTACTAAGGTCTTTAAGTTCTTTCACAGCCTTAACTGTACAGGCAAAAAATGTTGGTCTGTACAGTCAAAACTGCACAGTTAACTTGCCATCCATAAGTTTAGGTTTACTAGTGCAGTTTTGGCCGACACAGTTTTGAGTGAAAAACAAAAGTGTGTGTAGAGGCCATAAGGCATTGGTGATCCCTTTTTTTTCAATCGCGATGTGAAATTGAGTCACTGGACACCAATATACGGAGGCAGAGAAATTCCTTTAGTGGTAAGCATCATGGCAGACATCGGCACGTCACTAGAGCGAGTGTGCCAAGCCAGGGACAATGAACGCAGGAAGTCTTAACACCTAACTGACCTGAAGGTACTATCCAGCAGACCCACGAAGACGGAACCTAAAGGAACTTCCACTCAACCTCAGCAGGTCCACCAGCCTTGCAGGGGATCTGTCCTGAATAAGTTTGTCTGCCAGAGAGTCCGGCCAAGTCTGGACCCACACAGTGGGCACCATCAGAAGGCACTGTCTCAGCGTATGGGGATGACCTGATACTGATACTAACATTCAGGTAACCACAGTGTGCACAGATGATAACACACAGCGCAACACCAGCACACACCAGCGTTGGCTGCAGCTCGGGGTCACCACCAGCGGTGGCCTCCCACTACAGCAGAAGAGAATGGGAACAAGGTGACGTCTCTGGCGCCCGCTGCATGCAGCTCCTTGAGAGAGAGAGAGAGAGAGAGAGAGAGAGAGAGAGAGAGAGAGAGAGAGAGAGAGAGAGAGAGAGAGAGAGAGAGAGAGAGAGAGAGAGAATCCACTTCCAATGTATAAAACCACTCCCTCTTTATCCACCTCCACACATTCTGCAGTCCATCCAAGTGTTTCTGCCATGCTATGTGATCCTCCCACACACCCGACACACGAACAGAATCACCAACAGTAAAGAGGCTCGGCAATAAATGTCCACAACACATCGTCCTCAGTACGTGCTACCGCACAGCAATCAACTTTCTCGAGCACTTGGGAAGCTGGCAATGTATCTTGACGTTATACCGTAGACACACCTGGAAAAAGATCACCTCTGTTACTACTGTGTCTACAATAATTGATTCGAAACATCGTGTGACGTACGGACTTCCGTGGACCTTGGGCTGTCGGTCGCCGCTGCCCTCCCTCCCTCCCTCATCTGCAGTCCGTCAGCCCTCCAGCGGCTGCCACACCCGGCCATGACTGGCGTCTCTCACGTAAGGTCAAGAACGCACCAGGAATCCTCAAGTCCGTCACACCAGCAAGGCTGAAGGTCGGGCGCACTGATTCCTGCCATCATGAAACACAATAACCGCACAGTTCCTTTACAAAGAGCTGACCTCTGACCCGCTCAGTATTCTGGCGTCAGCGCAGTCAACTCCTTGACCAGGACCGTGTAACCCTGGGGCGTGACGGCCTCACAGGTCACGTCACATCCTAGGTCACCGTACACAGCAATCACTCCGTGACGCACAGGAGTTTCAGGTCTACGTTCTAATACTACATGGCTGTATCGTTCTAAATTGTCTTAATGGCCGATGAATTATTATCATTATCATCAATGTTATCATCATCATCAACCTCAAACACTGACAAGAATAATTATAATGAATTATTCTCATTATCATTAATGTTATCAATACCATTATAATTATCAGCATCAAACACTGACAAGAATAATATTGAATCATCATTATCATTAATCTTATTATAATCATTAGCATTAATCTCATTATCATAATCATCATCATTATTATTATCATTATCATAATTGTTATTAGCATCAAATACTGGCAAGAATAATCATTATTCATGCGAAAGCCGTAATCAACGAAACCAGATATATGTGCATACACAGGCAATCAACAAAAAAACTGACGATAAACTAAATATATATATATATATATATATATATATATATATATATATATATATATATATATATATATATATATATATATATATATATATATATATATACCGAAATCAAAGTCATAACGTTTATCAGTTTTCAAACACCGCCAAAGAGGTACACTTTGCCGAAGCGAATTAACTTGCCGGATCAACACATAAACAAGGAAAGGTCATATACTGGGCTACACACACACAGGTGACGTCAGTGACCTTAGACAGGTCAACAGGTGCACAGGGGACAGTTGGGAGCCATGACACCTACATGAGCAATTGCAGATGCTGCCAGACCTGTGGTCGTGGGAGGGAGACAGTGAGGAAAGAAAGCCTAGGAGAGAGTGGGAGGGAGGGAGGGAAATCATGGAGGGAGGAGAGGCTGAGGAAAGTACAGAAGAGAATGATTAACCTGATCATCAGACGGCAGTTGGACGTCAACAACCGCTATAACCATGATCCATATGGCTTCCCCAGAGGGGGTATAGCACGACCTCTGTAACACAGGCGCTGCACAAGATGTGGCCGCCGCCAGAAACTCAGGGACAAACTACGCGGCACCACAGAGGGATAGCAGCAGGGCCCTCATCAAGGGGTAGATAAGTGGCCTCCAGTTATCCAACCTGCTACAGCTGGACATACCATAGGTCACCACAACACTAGAATACTACTAACATTTGCCACAACTGCCATAAAACCTACAGCACCGCTAGAGTCCCACAGGGCAACGTAATGTCATAAACGCTATTTATAACCGACACAGCTGACATCCATCCTCCCGCCAGGATCGTGAACATGGCCATCTGTTTGGCTGACGACGCCAAACGTTTTGTTGACGCCTAGACCACACACTTACTAAATATTCCATCACTGTTCAGTGAGAGACGTCCATAAACACTAGTTAAAAATAATGTAAAATGATTTTATAATACTGGCACTGAGGAGAGTCCACCAAGCTGTGCACTGAGGAGAGTACAACCACATTGTGCACTCAGGAAAGTCCACCAAGCTGTGCACTGAGGAGAGTACAACCACGTTGTGCACTGAGAGTACAACCACGTAGTGCACTGAGGAGAGTACAACCACGTTGTGCACTGAGAAAAGTACAACCATGTTGTGCACTGAGAAGAGTACAACCAAGTAACATATCAGCTTACGGAAAACGGACACAACACCAGACGAGCCACACAGTACCAGGCCACACACTACCGTCACCAGGAGCCACACAGTACCAGGCCACACACCACCGTCACCAGGAGCCACACAGTACCAGGCCACACACCACCGTCACCAGGAGCCACACAGTACCAGGCCACACACCACCGTCACCAGGAGCCACACAGTACCAGGCCACACACCACCGTCACCAGGAGCCACACAGTACCAGGCCACACACCACCGTCACCAGGAGCCACGCAGTACCAGGCCACACACCACCGTCACCAGGAGCCACACAGTACCAGGCCACACACCACCGTCACCAGGAGCCACACAGTACCAGGCCACACACCACCGTCACCTGAGGAAAGTGTTTAGATCTTCGATAGGTGGCTGTAGCTAGACGTTGATGGCCTTATTGACTGGCAATTGATAGGCCAAAAGCTCAACCAAATAACCAACCATTTCTGCCCACTTAAGGTATTTCCTTACTAAACCAACGTACCCCATCACTACCCACGAACGCCCCCTAGTATACTGGGGGTATTTAAAAAACGACATCAGAAATACATATTTAACAAACCACTCTCACGATTCAACAGACGAACATCACGAGTCCTTAGACTTTTCAAGTGTCTCGTTTCTCTGCTTCACCTGCTTCGTGAACCTCTTCTCTTCCCTCCTAACCATCCACTGACCCGATCACCAGATAAAACAGAGATGGGTGGGTAATGAGAGTGGGAGTATGGATGAAGGGGATCTTGCCACATCTCTACAGGGTCAGTAAGCCTAAAGCTTACTGGCCGGATTCAATGGCGACAACTGACACGACGAGTCTTGTGCTGTCCACAAAAAAAACAAAAACGCAATGACTTTATCTCCCATCTGGCCCTCCGCTTGCCTTCCCCAGTGCAAGGGTTGGCTCGACGCACACACACACACAGCAGCAGCCGTGCCTTCCCCACAAAAACCGTATGGCTTGCCGTCAGAATATGTCGTTTATTCTTAAATAAGTCAGCAATATGAGTTAGCCGGCTACTTCATTATGCCAACCGCCAGGACCTTACTGCGAACGGTAACACAGAAAGGATCACAGAGGTCACAGAAGGTCTTGGTCAAACTCCTGAGGCCAGATAATCATAACATTAGAGGTTACGATATTTATCACCTGCATCAGTTTACAGTAAGTCTTACCGCTCAACAGCCTCAGCATTTTAGTTTCTTACCATTAACAATAAGGTTGTGCCATCCATTGTATGTTCAGACCAAACTTCAAAGGCCGCAGTTTTCTTACACACCAAGACACAACAGTGCTGCAGAGTGTGTATGTGTGTGTGTGTGTGTGTGTGTGTGTGTGTGTGTGTGTCTACAATTCACTAGTCTCTAACATTTTAACAGAAGCTGAAGCACTAATATTCTTAATCAAGCATCGAGAACACTGTGATGTCTCCTGATCTGGTTACTTTCTCAACACACTTGTTTACTCGTCCCAATTTATGATAGTGGAATAAAGATCTCGTATCCATCCCACACTCTTCTCCTTCCTCCTTCAGACACATACGTTCGTTCAAGCCCACGCGTGGATCTTCACCTTTTATTTGAGAAGAATATTCGTCCAGCCATTTTTCCTTTCAGACCACCAAACACTAAGATGAGTTTGTCTGATGAGGTGACAAGCTTAAGAACATGAGAGCATTCGCCTCCAGCTGACACTCACCGCTCGACATACAAAGAAAGTCACTCAACAGATAAGCCAAGCTAAAAATATCAACAGAAACACCATCAGCAGCGAGAGGCCCAAGAGGATGCTAACCCACAGGGTGTCGTGTGGCGGGTCGCTGCACGCGCAGCTGCTCCGTTAAGAGCTTAATGAACAAACGACCCTTGCGTAGGCCGGCCATAAGGACACATTTACAGTGAAGACCAGAATGCCTCGTGAGAGTCAGTGGCCAGATATGATATGTGAGTTATCTTACAGACCTTGGGATGCCCAGGGGGACAGGGGGAGGAAGGGAGAGCGACAGAGGCAGAGTCGGGGTTATTGGGGAGAGACAATAGACAAAAGCAGCCAGATTAGGTAAGGGAGAGAGAGAGAGAGAGAGAGAGAGAGAGAGAGAGAGAGAGAGAGAGAGAGAGAGAGAGAGAGAGAGAGAGAGAGAGGAAGGGGGGATTAACGAGTGCTAAATGTCTTGGCCATTTGAGCCTTTACATTATTACCCCCGTGAATGGTTGTCTGGTCATACTTCATAGCTGTGGTAATGGTGTCATACAACACAAGGAATGTCTTTCGCACAGCAGATCTAAAGCTGGAGACGATATCATGTAATTCATGCTCAACAAGCAACGTGATGAAGGTGATCTGCTATTTACCAGGTTGGAACTAGATGCAGCCCTTACCAGAGCGAGGGCGGTGCCCCTGGGGAGGATGGTGCTATTTATGACATTATCAGACTTCTCAGACATGTACCTGATGACCCATTATTAAAGCAGTGTAATATGAGTTATGCCACGGGTCATTTACCCTCCTCATGGACCAACAGTCTTACGGTACCAATAAGAAAACACTTTTAACGTGATGAATTTCGCCCCATCTCCCTGACCAGTTGCTTATGCAAAACTTTTGAGAGAATGATGCTCAACAGACTACTACATCGAATAAAAATATGTCACTTAATACTAAGGGTTTCACACATGGCAAAAGTGTACATGACTTTTATTACAACTTTCCTAACTGCTCCTGGGGACAGACGGCACAAGTATACCACATTTCTTGACCTCAAAGCTGCATCTGATGTTGCTACTAAGCAAGTTATTTTGTATGTAGGCAGGTGGTCGGCTTCTGTACTGGGTACTCGTCGGGTCCTACACTGGATACTCGGTTCTCTCTCTCACAGAGTCTACTGTGTTACTTCATGGCTACAAAGGTGAAGTTACAGATATGCTAGTTGACACTCCACAAGGTGAAGCACTTACCCCCACCTTGTTCAATGTCCAGTATTACTGAATTCACTCCCAGCACATCACAAACATTTTTGTACACACAAAAACATACCGTACAATGTGAACTGTTCTTAACTGCATACACACAGCGAGTGATAGTCTTGGTTTTACCATTTCTTCACAAAAAACCAAGATGTTCAATAAAAAGTTGGTAATGCAAGAAGTGAACCATCTTAGGCGAAAAATTATGAAAATCCCGTTGACTACGTCTCCTCCTTTAAATACCCTGGTAGCTCAGTCCCATGTACTGCATCTGCAGCTTAAAAGCTAAATCGACTATATACAGGAAGACTTAGAGCCCTCAGAGTTGTTGCAAAGTTCAATCCAAATTATGGTGCAAATATCAGAATTCTGAAGATTATGTAGATTACTACGCATCAGATTTAGACCTACATACGTAATAGTAACAACATGAAAACGACTTGAAAAGATGCAAAATGAAACTTCAAGAACCATACTTTGCTGCCTGACCACCACAAAACTACTCAACATGCGCAAAAAAATAATAAACTTGGGATACCGAGCAACGGGGAAAAAATACTTGAAATCAGTTTAATGATCGGACTAAAACCTCACCGTGGTGATCCAGATAATGTTGTCTCTAAAGAACAGTTAAACCATATATCCCATGACATAATTGGATCCAAATAACAGCCAAACTCATGACCGTGTTTGGAGCACATACAAGTATAAAATCAGGAAGCAGCAGCAGCATTACCCGCCTTCATGGCAAATAACTCTTATTGACATCATACTCACTTAACCACCTAAGAAGCTGATACCTCACTATCTCTGCCTTCAACACTTGGTCAAAACCAGTGATCTTGAACATTTACAGAAACTCCAGCATGAAAGTAACGCAGCCCAGTGCATGTGTATAGAGTTCTTTCAACTTTGCCACTAGCAGGGCAGGCAGTGCTGCCTGCCATTGTGATCCAGCCCAATGGCAAGAGATTACAGAGAAATGTTAGAATAAACATTTGGGCATCTACCCTGTAAATTGAATTGTCCACCATACGTCTCAATCTTGAGCTGGTAGAAATCACTGCCACAGACAGTTTAATCATATCTGATTCTTTATTCTCACTTCTTCCCCTTAAAAACCTGAGATCAGAATGTAAATATGTTGGTCTCTAAAGCCAAACACAAATATGCAAACAGTATTGCTCAAGCGGTTCAAATCAAATTGTTATGGATTCCCTCTCATACAGGACTACGTGAGCATGACACAGCTGATGCTTTAGCCAAACTTGCACTTCATAAAGGTGGTGTTGAAAACAACATTAGGCTGTCAATTAGAAACCTAAATACTGCAATCAGAAAGGAACTAATTGACATCTTTGAAGCACGAAGACAAGTTCAGATAAGCAAAAGTAGAAACATATTCCAACACAGTGAAATGAGCATAATAAAACATGTATATGGAGTAAGTAATGAGATCAGCAGATTACATGATGCAACTGCTAGTCTAATGCTAGGCTATAGGTAGCGCTGGCCTACTTTTTTGGCCTATCTGGAGATGTTATCATGTGAACTGTAAAGTCTGCTGTCTGCAATTTGGACAAAAACTAGAACACTATGTCTTAGACTGTGAAAAAGAGCCTTTCAGGGATAGGTCTAAACAAAGTGTGCAGGAAATGTCATATCAACATATTGTTAATAACAAGATACGCGAATTTCTATGACTGTATCCATTTTCTACATCTAGTTTGTAAGCTTACAATACTGTATCCTGTTTGTTAATGCACTGAATCAACTCTGTAACAGTTTATGTAATGACTAACTGCCCACTGGGGTCTCACAAAGACCCTCTGTAACCCCTGTAATCCTTTTGCGCAACAGCATAAATGAAATATGCGGATCTCTCTCTCTCTCTCTCTCTCTCTCTCTCTCTCTCTCTCTCTCTCTCTCTCTCTCTCTCTCTCCTAACTCTATGCCCTGCAGTCTCATCATCATTCACCTCCCTTGCCTCCTCCTCCTCCTAGAATACTAGAAACTTTGGATGTTATCATTTTAACTTCGCATGAGGAGCTAAGAATACCAACCCTCAGCTCGTAAGACCGTACCCGGGTACGTCCAGGGACGCCCGCTAGTATAACCGTACCCGGGTACATCCAGGGACGCCCGCCAGTATGACCGTACCTGGGTACGTCCAGGGACGCCCGCCAGTATGACCATACCCGGGTACGTCCAGGGACGCCCACCAGTAATGACCCTATCCGGGTACGTCCAGGGACGCCCGCCAGTGATGACCGTGCGTAGGGACGTCCTTCATACGACCGTAGCGCCGTGTATGGGTACGAACGGATGCACAAGGGCAGCACGTCAATGACTGACGTTATCTCAAGTTACCTGTCGCGGCAACTGATAAGGTCATCAGCGGCGGAATTGTCTTGTTAAGAAATATAAAAAGAAATGAATCATTCATACGTATCCCCATGTGTAACTTTAACATCCCCTGAAAATGTATACCTGGTACCGTATACTGCCTCCCCTTAGCAAACCAAACTTACTATATACATGACAGGCGTTGTCCAATTCAGTCGTGAGGCTACAAGAAGAATTTGGGACATGAAATGAGGATACAGGGAAGAGTGATGGACATGAAATGGTACAGGGAAGAGTGAGGGACATGAAATGAGGGTACAGGGAGGAGTGAGGGACTTTTTCATGATGTTTTCAATGCCAAACAGGTATCCAGTACACGGGTTACAGCCGATGGCACCTGACGCTCTTCCCAGAATGAGTGAAGGTTGGTCTCCTCCTGCCTCATATGAACCACCAGTGTGTGTTAGTCTCGTACGTCCGATCCTTAGCCTCACTGGAACCACTTCTAGCCGTGAACTCTCGTCACTCAGATGCTACGATCTTCATTCATCTTTCAAAGTTTGTTATATCTGTTCTGCATCCGTTCTTGCCTCCACTTGTTACGCAGACGTTCTCTTATCTGGTGCCTCACATCGACGTGTGGAAGAGGAAAACAAGAATAGTCCAGGTCACTTTTGCCTGTTGATCAACCCGTTCGTTCCCACGAATGCCAGCAGGAGCGGACACCCAGCAAAGAGATACTGTTGTGTCAAGCTAGTCTAATATTTACCACACCATCAAGTGTGATGAGTCTAAGCCATCGACGGCTGGCAGTGCACTGCAAGAACGAGAACACATCACGACGTTGTGGCCCTCCAGCTCCTGTGTAGTCTTTACCTACAATATGGCGCGGAGCTCAGCGGGGAAGACAGAAGCCGCAGGAGGTTAGTTACGACCAATAACTTGCTACGGCTTACCGCCGCAAGTCTTACGTCACTATCGGTTATGGAGCCACATGTGAATATTTCTACAGAGCCTCGGCGCTTCAAAATGTGTTCTAGGGATCTCACCATTTGTCCTCTCTGGTCGTTTCCCCTCTTCGTCATGGCAACGTAATCCTTGACGTGTAATTGTACTGGACTGGCCTTCGGTTCTATCAAGGACACTCCACTCCAACAGGTAGAGTCCCGCTACAATTCAAATCGAGATCTTCTACAGAATCTCTCATTTCCCCCACCAAAAGAGCGTCCACCTGATCGAGCGTCGATCACATGGACAGTCATCGAGAGACTCGGGGGTTTGTCTGTAACCTGCTGTGGTAAATCAGGTTCATATGTTCTCTATGTAACTGTAGCCAGTGCACGAAGGGGTCACTGAGGATGCTTCCCAGTGAGATTCCTTCTAGCTGGTTTTTCCCCTGGTTTAAAAAGTTGGCTCCTACACGAAACCTCAATTTCAATCTAGCAAAGAAGTCCTAGGAGGAGGTGGGTAGCGCCTCACACAAACCGATGGAGCGTATCTTTCTTCCATTGCCGTGCCCCCAGGGCTTTTACAGCCTTTATCTAAATCGAAGAAACTTGCCAGAGGCTGTTGAGCAAAGGAGTCCCTAGTTCCAGTTCCTAGATTAACAAGGGCTTCTGCTATAGATCTCAGTTTCAAGACACCAAACTGGAATGGAGACAGCCTTTTTCCTTTTCGAAGAAACACATCGACCTAAAGTTGACCGTTTTTCTGGTAGTTTGCAGACGAAGTCTGTGAGGGAGATAGCTCTATACCTCCATGGCAGAGCCTAATTCCTTTATCCAAATCCGTGCAGTTTTGGGAACTGGAATAACAAAAGGGAATCCAGGGAGCTCGCCGGTTAGTGAGATATCCTTTCACTGGGATAAGCGTCACTCACCAGAGCCTTTTTCAGCTAAGACACAAGGCAGAATCCGAATAAAGGAGAGGTTGGTTGAGAAGCCTACAGATCTTCTGTTTTCAAGCGAAGATGGCTTTGGTTTCGCTGACTTTAAGGTGGAGAACCTGACTGAGGAGGACAATCCACAGGAGATTTCTACCAGGAGACAGCAAGAATATTTGCAATATCCAATATATTAGTGATGTGTGACCCATTCAACATTGGACGTGACACTGACGGTGATCTAAGTACGATCTTGTGAACCTTGTTCCATACCAGTGATAAAGACACTGCTGGATTTATGGTACTGGATCCTTGAGGTACGTCTGGCGTCCAGCAGCATCCTGCGGGTCTTGGTTCGTGTCCTTTTATAATGAACCAAAGATGCATGGCCAGGTCGTTGTTTAAGTCGCCTTCAGCTCTAATTGCTGCAGTAGCTTGTTGCCATTCATCTGAGCACCAGGTGGTCGACGTCTTCTGGGACACAATGCAAGTCCTCAGCCGAGTCCCGCATCGCTGCAATACGCCCAGAAGAAGTCTTGCCTGTATGGTCAAATCATCATCGCTGCATCTCACTTGTTCAGGGGAATGAGAAAGTGATCACTTTCAGTCAAATTGTCAATAACTTGCTATGGAAAGTCCAGCCTAACATCTAAACACATGAACAAATCAAAGTTGGAAGATGTGCCACTTTGTGGTAATAAGGTCAGTGAACCGATGCTGGGGACAGCCGCTCCTGGTCTTTGATATAAAGATTCTAGCGTTGGACGTAATGTCTCCCACCTCCTACTACCCACAAAGGAGGTGGCGGCCAAGGAAATCTCCACAATGTTCACATGGAAGGAGGCATGCGACTGCCTCAATGTATGGTCTGGTCTAATCGATCCTCATTGTTTTAACCTGCAGCACCGACTGGAGTGGATCGGGCTGGTGGGGAATGTCCCGACGTAATACCATCATTGCAACCCTTCCATGAGACTTATCAAAGGTCGTATAGTGGGCTTGATATTGGCATCTTCACAGAGTTTATCGCTCTTCCCAGCAATGACCTGAAGATATACAAATAGGGCTACACGAAGCTATCCCATGTCGCACTTCTTTCCATTCAGGATGAATTCCCTGGCAATACAACGGGATGAACAAAACAATTTTCATTTACCTAATGAGAAGTGTCGGATATTCTTTCTTTTTCTTCAGAGGTGTCCATCACAGGTGTTATGTTGGGTACTCACAAGTGACAGAGGTGGCCGCTTCCCACACTTGCGGCGGACCGGAGTCGTTTTCGATGCTCTCGATGGCAGAGAATAGCACTCATCGTGGACTTCTGAATCCTTACATACTGTGGTCGGAACTTCATCCTCATCATCTGTGCAACCGACTACGTACCTAACAGTTCTCAGGTGTTCTCGTGGTGTTCTAAGTCCAGCCAGTTGCCCGGTAGACGCAGGTTCTTGTCCTACTGTCATCATCACTTGTTCTTGGGTGCTCAGTGGTGCGGGCTGCTGCATTTCTCGAGGTCTGCGCCTCTACATTCAATCGTTCTTGCCACGTCAAAGAAGAACTTTTCTCTAGTCTTGCTGCAGATGATCTCTCTCCACCCACATGCCTATCATATTGGCATTTAAAGCTTCTTGATGGTGGTTAGCAGCGACGGACGTGCACTGCCTACCAGGCCGCAATGATATCAGGCAGCTCTTCCCCGTCTAGCGTGTGGAGAGTCATCAGTGTTGACACCAGAGAATCAATCATTTTGTAAATGCACTGCACTTCCGTCATTCCCTGGAGGACCAGGTCTTCTCTGATTATATGGGGATATTGCGGTAAGAAATAACTCCTCAGATCCCGATTACAGTAACGAGTGGCAGATACTTCAATATCCATCCTTCAGTTCTAGCGCCTTTCATTTACCTCAGATACAGCTCCTGCTTGTAGAACCAACACATCTCACACTTTATCTCCTGTAAGGCTAATTCTTAAGGCTTCCCACAGAATAACGAAATGACCCTTTAGACACCTAATATAGAAAGATGTGCGATCATCCCAGCAAACTTTATCGACAGCGATCTCTTCGGTAACTCCAGGGGCATCATCTCCACTATGAATCTCGTTCTTGATAAGAAAGATAGGACTCAAGAGTCTGTGCTTCCATGGTCCAGATCCGGTCCTTGGTCAGTCAGCGCTTGGATTTACGTAACTTTCAAGACAAAACTTTTGAGCAAAATTTTTTCACATTAGGGTACTAACTGGGCATCAGTGGTCTACTGAAGTAAAGGCAGCTACCCCCCAGGTGGGCACACAATAGCAAATAGAGGCATGAAGACCTCTCCCACCGTCAGCCCTTGGTGGTCTCTTGCTTTCCCAGAAAAAAAAGAAGACCTTAAATGCCGTGTCTCGGTGACCCCACCAGGGACCGAAGTCCCCGCTTGCCTTGCTCGTTGCTTCATCGAAGCACACAAACTCTCCCATCATGATAAGGCGGCTGGAGTGAGAAGGTTCCCGGGCCACGTCAGACAACAGAGAAGGAGGAGAGATGGTTCACCATTGTCTTGTTAAAGAGTCACGAGGCCCCGACTCCAAATAGCCCGTCTTCCCCTATCCCTCAACCATTGTCTTGAGGATACGAACCACATTCCTCCTCAGAGACTGGCACAACCAGCAGATACAGAACCCAAGGCCATTTTATCACAAGGAAGTGCCTGGCCGCTGCTGACCGCAAACACCAGATCTCACCTTGCCCTAGAACACGCAACTAAGTTGTCTCATCCAAGGAAAGTTTTTGCTACTGAAACAGTGTCGTCCAACCATTGTCCAGATTTGCGAACAATCGCAGTCTTATCTGAAGGGAATTACTATCGTAAATATTCTACCAATACTTTATTCAGGATCTGAGTCTTCTACATAGCAGTAAAGTCTTTACTAACACCTTCAGCTAATACCAGCGAAGCTGCTACTCCGCCACATGCCCTCTAGGGCGAGGCTACACCAACGAGGGCAGGAAGGAGTAAGGATCGACTGACTGACTGATTTGTGCCGGTATAACCGAGCTCTGCCCTAGCCCACCACAGGCGGGAACTGACGGGCGCTCTCCACATACTGACACCATTCTTGGGGGTCTGAGAACTTATGTCTCAGTACTAGGTATAAAAAAGATACTATCACACTAACTTCTCGTGTAATTTGATACTGAAAGCCTGACTGTGCAAGGCAAACGATAAACTGCCCAGCGTATATAAAATGCTCAGCAACACCACACTGAAGGACCCAGTCACTGTCGACGACGTGAAATAAATTCTTTCAGGGTTGTGGGTTGAAGGAAGGCCTGGTCAGCCACAGAGGCCAAGTGACTTCACCCGACACGGTCACCTCAGAAGCACGACCATCTCAGGCGCGGGTCACCACACTTCCTGAAGCACGACCACCTCAGGCGTGGGTCACCACACTTCCTGAAGCACGACCACCTCAGGCGTGGGTCACCACACTTCCTGAAGCACGACCACCTCAGGCGCGGGTCACCACACTTCCTGAAGCGTGACCACCTCAGGCGCGGGTCACCACACTTCCTGAAGCACGACCACCTCAGGCGCGGGTCACCACACTTTTTACTTATAACTTACTGCAATAGCGCCCATCCGCCTCCAAGAGGTTACACCGCGAGTGAAAATCTTTGGCGAAGTTGCATGATTGGGAGTACAGTCCCGTTAAACAACTCACTGCAAAGGAGTCCACATTTTCCTGCTACTTGAATAGCGCAGACTGGAGCTGCTTGAGCCACTGGAAAGAGGTCCTGGGTAACACTAGAAAAAGGGGAAAAGAAAGGGGAAAAGACGACAAGTTAAAGTATTTATGGATTTTGGAGGGAGTGAAAACCGTTCTTTTAAAAATTGCCGCCAGGTCACAGTACTGAGAGAGGCATGAGAGGGTAGTGTGTTCCAGAGCTTCCAGGTGAAGAAATATATAAAGTTATCAAAATGGCCCAACCTTGAATTATCAACGTCTACACCATAATCATGTGACGGAGCACCTTGCATAGTACTGCATAGTCTAGATAATGGGGAGGGGCACACAAGCAGCCAGTTCTCGGGAGCAAAAACCAAAGTAATACCTACAAAAGAGGGAAACTGAACCAGCACTCACATACGGCAAGTGGGTCAAGTTTTGAAGTTAGCTTCGGAAAGTTGATAATTAGGACCACTTTCGACTCAACTCTGTCAAGTAAGAATGTACAGCTAAAACCAGCTTGGATGTGAGAGCAGAACTCCATATAAAGACGTATGAATACTTTGTATAAACGGAGCAACTGCTCGGGAGAAAGGAATTTCCATTATATATATATATATATATATATATATATATATATATATATATATATATATATATATATATATATATATATATATATATATGCAGTAGAATCATAATCGCATATGAATGTTATCTAAATATTTGCTGACAGTTACGAGGAAAAATGAAACACGATAAGTTCCGACACGAAAATGCACTCGAGCCTTATACGTGTTCCATTTTCTCTCGTTGTTGTCAGTATATATATATATATATATATATATATATATATATATATATATATATATATATATATATATATATATATATATATATATATATATCAAGGTATAAACATATACGTCAAAGCAAGAGGTAAATATAAAACAATGAAAGCAACAAGGCTAGTTACTGTTCCGAAGCAACCGCCTCAAACTAGTCACCAGCAGACATAAACACGGGCAGGTTTTGTGCCGCAGCAAGTCCGGCTGTGGATGGTATACAGAGGGAGGGCATGACACGCTCTACTGGCGCCCTCGACAGTGATGGGGCTGGCGGAGCACATCTGACGTCACAACACTAGCGTTTTTCTGGGGCGAAGAAGGATGACGTCACGCAACGGGGAGCCTTTTTTTCTAAAGGGAGTTTAGAGGAGAGGAAGAAAGTGTGTGACAGGGCAGGGGGACATCTTGAAAAGAGAGAGAAGAATGAACTATGCACAGGTACACAGTGTTTTTAAATGCATGTTGGTGGTTTTCTAGAAGCGAGTTTTTGGTGCCCTTATCTATATATACCCCCGCCAGACTGGGAGTTTAGTTTAGGTTTGTTTTGTATTTCTAGTCTTTGAGGGAGATTTACTAAGGTAAGATAAACATTATTCATTGTATATATGGATGACTGGAGCCTCCCTAGGTGCTTTGAGGCTTCGAGAGATCCAAGGGTGTTCCAGGTTTGTACTGCTGTCGAGATCTGGGATTTGTCTGTGGTTTGTATCATCGTTGTCCTCAACTGTTTGCTTAAGTTCCTGGGCTGCTTTTCTTAGGTATGAACCAACTGGGTTAATCTTTAGTCCTTCCTGCTCATCTACGGCGGATTCAATGTACGGGCATTCTTGATTTGTGACCAATCGTGGAGCTTTAGTCTGTACTCTCTGTAACTTCAGCATGAGTGATATGGAGGCGAGGAACGTTTGTACAGACGAATAGCTCAGGACAGGTATCATCGTGGCTCTGACTGGGTGTAGTATCTGGTTCTGTGGAAGATGCCAGAATATGTAGGACTGGTCAGGGCCGATCTTCCCTGCGTGGACCTCATCTTTTTATGTTAGCCCACACGGCACAGGCAATTGAACGTCCTAATCTATCTCATTAATGTTTCATATATATATATATATATATATATATATATATATATATATATATATATATATATATATATATATATATACATTGTTGATATGGTCTATCATCAAATCAGTTGATTTTAATTATGACCGAAGATTCTACTGACTGATTCTCTCTCTCTCTCTCTCTCTCTCTCTCTCTCTCTCTCTCTCTCTCTCTCTCTCTCTCTCTCTCTCTCTCTCTCTCCATGAGATAGCTATATAATCTATATACCCTGTTTTCCACGACAACCATCCAAACCCTCTTTATTCATAACTAAACATGAAAATGAAAACAGCTTTCACACACACACACACACACAACTGCAACAGGCCACACATGCACAACAGTGTTTACACAGACTGAATACAATGTAAATGTAATTAGTCATGTAAGTTTATCCTAAACACATAAGAGAGATAGAACTGTAGGCGCAAACACACACACACACACACACACACCAGTAACAAGTGCAGCCTCGGCATGCAGATGCATCACTGCTGAGGCAAGTTAAACACTCACGTGCGTGAGGAAAGTGTCAAGTGGAAGAATACACTGGCACAGGAGTCGTGACATGTTAATGACTGAACACACACACACACACACACACACACACACACACACACACACATACACACACACACACACACACACACACACACACACACACACACGTACACACACAGCGCATCAACTTACATGGGGACCTAGAAACACACACTCCAAAGTAGGTTTGATACATGGCTGGTGAAATTCAACCCAAAGCAAATGTAAAGTAACGAGGCTGGGACACAGTGGGAGAAAGCCTGATAGGAATATCATCAAGAGGGAAATGAACTGCAAGATTCTGTGTGTGAGACTTGGGAGATAACATCGTCCCTAATCTGTCGCCAGAAAATCCCACATTGGGAAAACACTGGGGGAGGCAAATTATCTACGTTGGGAGAACACTGGAGAAGGCAAATTATCTACGTTGGGAGAACACTGGGGGAGGCAAATTATCTACATTGGGAGAACACTGGAGAAGGCAAATTATCTACATTGGGAGAACACTGGAGAAGGCAAATTATCTACATTGGGAGAACACTGGAGAAGGCAAATTATCTACATTGGGAGAACACTGGAGAAGGCAAATTATCTACGTTGGGAGAACACTGGAGAAGGCAAATTATCTACGTTGGGAGAACACTGGAGAAGGCAAATTATCTACAGGCAAAATATGAGGAAAGCATTGAAGCACAAGGATAAGGAAATATTCATCAATCTATTTACATCTTACATTATGTCAAAACCAGAATATACTTCTCGAGTCTGGCCACCGTACCTAGAGAAGCACAGAGAACTAATAAAGAAGGTCCAAGGATGGGAACGAAAGATGGTACCAGAATCAAGAAAGCTGAGTTACAGGGAAAGGCTAGCAAGAGTCCTTCAATTTGCCCAACATGGACGAAAAATAAGTGAGGAGTGACCTGCTAAGAACTTTTTTTAAGTTTTCCATCAGCTTGATGATGTAGATGGTGAACAGTTCCTCGAAAGGTGCAATGACAGAACAACTAAAGGACATACCATGAAATAAAAAAAAAAACGTTTCATGTTACAAGAAATGTGGATGAATCAAATAGAGTAAACGAGTACATAATAAATGCGGGCAGCATACAGGAGTTTTAAAGGATGTATGACGATAAAGAATGCTTTTAAGATAGAGCCCCAAGCTTATAACACTTCCTTCCCGTACTGTCCAAACAGGTAATCACCTACAGGTAAATATACAAGGAGAAAAAAATAGCTAATGTCGTGCACGAGTAGGTGAGTACTGAGCATCGACTTCCAGCATCAAAGAAGCCTTTTTGTAGAGTGTAGAGTGGTAGGCAGTCTGGGGCACACTTTCTACAACCTACACAGCTTATTGCACCACCAACACACAGACAGACACACACACACAACACGCGCGCACATGACGACACCTGACGACCATACAACCAAGAATGGGGTAGGATCATGTCCTTACAGTAGATCTACGAACAATGAACTTGATAGGATAAGTGGTGCTCTTATCAGCTTCGCCTCCAGCTGGGAACTATTACTACCTCCCAGGACGGGACCATTATCCCCTCACACACGTCCCAGTATGGGAGACAACAGTCACAATGTATCCAGTAAAACACCAGCATCTCACATTGTGTCACATCCACGGCCCATTGTCCTGCCAACACCACTCAGACGTAGATACACAAGACGTTCAATACTGGACGTTTGACAACCACCCAAAGCACGACGTTACGATCCTTGAGCCTGATGGCCTGGCCTCTGACCTGACCCCGACCCCTAAAGGATCAATTCAAAGAGTAGGCCGTCAAATCCAAGGGTCGTGCCGTCGTACTCAAGGATCGTAAGCGTCATGCTCAAGGGTCGTACCGTCATGCGCAAGGGTCGCAACGTCATGCTCAGGAGGTTAAATGAATATTAGACGAACGTAAACGTCTCCGTCGCCTTACGAACATCATCATCATCATCATCTGAACTGGTCCTCTGCCAGTCAACAGACTTCACAGTACTATCTCTACCACATCTCATCGCGGTCATGTAACAACCTCGAAATCCTTCTAGTAAACAACTGTGTCCTAATCAGTGTTTACTTTGGTCACACCGAACGCATTTACAGTCCGGGCAGCTGTGAATAAACCGTGGGTCAACATTACTGACCTGATACAGAATTGGTTTTACCCAAGTACTTTACGTCACCATTGAGAGAGAAGACAGGCCAAGAATTCACCCCAACACCACACAGGAGGCTTAAGTGTATTCCAGACCTGCACCCTGTCACCTCACACATACCACATCCACCATGAACCGCTGGAAGCAGCATTTAAATCGCCTCACCATTGAGCATCACCAACCAGAAGCTGCTCCAACATGTCAAGTGCAGAGATATCAGGTGGGGAGATGAGGCCACACCCTGTTTGACGACAGGTCCCGAGAAACTTGATCTGACATATCTCTCGTTTTATCTACGTAATAGCATCATCCTCTCTCTCTGTAATATATATATATATATATATATATATATATATATATATATATATATATATATATATATATATATATACACTATTGGCCATTTCCCGCGTTAGCAAGGTAGCGTTAAGAACAGAGGACTGGGCCTTTGAGGGAATATCCTCACCTGGCCCCCTTCTCCGTTCCTTCTTTTGGAAAATTAAAAAAAAAAAAAACGAGAGGGGAAGATTTCCAGCCACCCGCTCCCTCCCCTTTTAGTCGCCTTTTACGACACGCAGGGAATACGTGGGTAGTATTCTTTCTCCCCTATCCCCAGGGATAATATATATATGGGGATGAATACAGGCAGACAGTATGAATTATGTACATGTGTATAGATGTATGTGTCTGTGTGTGTATATATATGTATACGTTGAGATTTATAGGTATGAATATTTGCGAGTGTGGACATGTATGTATATACATGTGTATGAGGGTGGGTTGGGCCAATCTTTCGTCTGTTTCCTTGCGCTACTTCGCTAACGCGGGAGACAGCGACAAAGCAAAATAAATTATACATATATATATATATATATATATATATATATATATATATATATATATATACATATATATATATATATATATATATACAGAGAGAGAGAGAGAGAGAGAGAGAGAGAGAGAGAGAGAGAGAGAGAGAGAGAGAGAGATATTATCTACTTAATTCAGAAATAAAGAGGAACTCGTTTTCTTGGACAACCCCGACAGACAGACACACACACACACAAACTGGCAAACAAAGGAAAGGGTACTGTGCCAAACCTCTAAATATTACGAACGAAAAAAGAGGACACTGAGGGAGTGAAAACGGTGGAAGCTACCGAACTGAGGAGAAAAAAATAAGTGGAAAGATAAGAACATCATTGGCGGACGTGGTCACATGGCCTCCCAGTGGAGGCAGTACTGCCGGACTGAGGTGTTGCTCGGCCGAAGCAACGGCTGGAGAAGGGAGGAGCTGCTGGCGAACCTGACTGATATCACGTTGATAAAACTTGTTCCACGTAGTGATGGTACATCTTCCACATCCTCCAGCAACAACAGCCAACGAGGAAAAGAATGAGAGAATATAGATGCACTGGTGAAGAAAACCTGCCTGGAATTTGATACGATATAACGACTGCAAAGACATCGCCAAGAACAATCATGCAGAAAAACACTGTCTTAACCCCTACACTAACACTGAAAAAAATAGTTGAAACAACTTTTGGAAACGAACAAGAACTGATAAAAAGATTTTGCTGAACTGAAATAAATAAATATATTATATATATATATATAAAAAATATATATTTATTCAGTAGAATCATAATCGCATATGAATTTTATCTAAATATTTGTGACAGTTACAGGAAAAAGAAACACGAT
Source organism: Panulirus ornatus (assembly GCF_036320965.1). Lineage (NCBI taxonomy): Eukaryota > Metazoa > Arthropoda > Malacostraca > Decapoda > Palinuridae > Panulirus > Panulirus ornatus. The sequence goes on along the minus strand of NC_092227.1, from coordinate 57,891,267 downwards.
AAGTTCCAAACAGAAAAGCCCGACCTTATAGGGTTTTCCATTTTCTCTCGTTGTTTGTATAAATATATATATAAAAAAATAAAATTATTTATATATATATATATATAAATAAAAATAAAAATTATATTCAAGTATAAACATTACGTCAAAGCAAGAGTAAATATAAAACAATGAAACAAAAAGGGCTAGTTCTGTTCCGAACAAACCCCCTCAAATAGTCACCAGCAACTAAACACGGGCGGTTTTGGCCGCAGCAAGCCCGGGCTGTGGTGGTAACAGAGGGAGGGCATGACACGTTTCTATGGCGCCCTCGAAGTGATGGGGTTTGGCGGAGCACTCTGACGTCACAACACTAGCGTTTTTCGGGGGCGAAGAAGGATGCGTCACGCAAGGGGACCTTTTTTTTCAAAAGGGATTTTAGAGGAGAGGAAAAAGTTTTTGACAGGCGGGGGGGACTCTTGAAAAGAGAGAGAAAAATGAACTATGCAAGGTACACAGGTTTTTAAATGAGTTGGGGGTTTTTCTAGAAGCGATTTTTTGGTCCCTTACTATATATACCCCCGCCAGACTGGGAGTTTAGTTTAGGTTTGTTTTGTATTTCTAGTCTTTGAGGGAGATTTACTAAGGTAAGATAAACATTATTCATTGTATATATGGATGACTGGAGCCTCCCTAGGTGCTTTGAGGCTTCGAGAGATCCAAGGGTGTTCCAGGTTTGTACTGCTGTCGAGATCTGGGATTTGTCTGTGGTTTGTATCATCGTTGTCCTCAACTGTTTGCTTAAGTTCTGGGCTGCTTTTCTTAGGTATGAACCAACTGGGTTAATCTTTAGTCCTTCCTGCTCATCTACGGCGGATTCAATGTACGGGCATTCTTGATTTGTGACCAATCGTGGAGCTTTAGTCTGTACTCTCTGTAACTTCAGCATGAGTGATATGGAGGCGAGGAACGTTTGTACAGACGAATAGCTCAGGACAGGTATCATCGTGGCTCTGACTGGGTGTAGTATCTGGTTCTGTGGAAGATGCCAGAATATGTAGGACTGGTCAGGGCCGATCTTCCCTGCGTGGACCTCATCTTTTTATGTTAGCCCACACGGCACAGGCAATTGAACGTCCTAATCTATCTCATTAATGTTTCATATATATATATATATTATATATATATAATATATATATATATTATATATATATATATATATATATATACATTGTTGATATGGTCTATCATCAAATCAGTTGATTTTAATTATGACCGAAGATTCTACTGACTGATTCTCTCCTCTCTCTCTCTCTCTCTCTCATCTCTCTCTCTCTCTCTCTCTCTCTCTCTCTCTCTCTCTCTCTCTCTCTCCATGAGATAGCTATATAATCTATATACCCTGTTTTCCACGACAACCATCCAAACCCTCTTTATTCATAACTAAACATGAAAATGAAAACAGCTTTCACACACACACACACACACAACTGCAACAGGCCACACATGCACAACAGTGTTTACACAGACTGAATACAATGTAAATGTAATTAGTCATGTAAGTTTATCCTAAACACATAAGAGAGATAGAACTGTAGGCGCAAACACACACACACACACACACACACCAGTAACAAGTGCAGCCTCGGCATGCAGATGCATCACTGCTGAGGCAAGTTAAACACTCACGTGCGTGAGGAAAGTGTCAAGTGGAAGAATACACTGGCACAGGAGTCGTGACATGTTAATGACTGAACACACACACACACACACACACACACACACACACGTACACACACAGCGCATCAACTTACATGGGGACCTAGAAAGACACACTCCAAAGTAGGTTTGATACATGGCTGGTGAAATTCAACCCAAAGCAAATGTAAAGTAACGAGGCTGGGACACAGTGGGAGAAAGCCTGATAGGAATATCATCAAGAGGGAAATGAACTGCAAGAATCTGTGTGTGAGACTTGGGAGATAACATCGTCCCTAATCTGTCGCCAGAAAATCCCACATTGGGAAAACACTGGAGAAGGCAAATTATCTACATTGGGAGAACACTGGAGAAGGCAAATTATCTACGTTGGGAGAACACTGGAGAAGGCAAATTATCTACGTTGGGAGAACACTGGAGAAGGCAAATTATCTACATTGGGAGAACACTGGAGAAGGCAAATTATCTACGTTGGGAGAACACTGGAGGAGGCAAATTATCTACGTTGGGAGAACACTGGAGAAGGCAAATTATCTACATTGGGAGAACACTGGAGAAGGCAAATTATCTACGTTGGGAGAACACTGGAGGAGGCAAATTATCTACGTTGGGAGAACACTGGTGGAGGCAAATTATCTACATTGGGAGAACACTGGAGAAGGCAAATTATCTACATTGGGAGAACACTGGAGAAGGCAAATTATCTACAGGCAAAATATGAGGAAAGCATTGAAGCACAAGGATAAGGAAATATTCATCAATCTATTTACATCTTACATTATGTCAAAACTAGAATATACTTCTCGAGTTTGGCCACCGTACCGAGAGAAGCACAGAGAACAAATAAAGAAGGTCCAAGGATGGCAACGAAAGATGGTACCAGAATCAAGAAAGCTGAGTTACAGGGAAAGGCTAAAGTCCTTCAGTTTGCCCAACATGGACGAAAAATAAGTGAGGAGTGACCTGCTAAGAACTTTTTTTTTAAAGTTTTCCATCAGCTTGATGATGTAGATGGTGAACAGTTCCTCGAAAGGTGTAATGACAGAACAACTAAAGGACATACCATGAAATAAAAAAAAAAAGAACGTTTATGTTACAAGAAATGTGGATGAATCAAATAAAGTAAACGAGTACATAATAAATGCGGGCAGCATACAGGAGTTTTAAAGGATGTATGACGATAAAGAATGCTTTTAAGATAGAGCCCCAAGCTTATAACACTTCCTTCCCGTACTGTCCAAACAGGTAATCACCTACAGGTAAATATACAAGGAGAAAAAAATAGCTAATGTCGTGCACGAGTAGGTGAGTACTGAGCATCGACTTCCAGCATCAAAGAAGCCTTTTTGTAGAGTGTAGAGTGGTAGGCAGTCTGGGGCACACTTTCTACAACCTACACAGCTTAGTGCACCACCAACACACAGACAGACACACACAAGCGCACACACACAACACGCGCGCACATGACGACACCTGACGACCATACAACCAAGAATGGGGTAGGATCATGTCCTTACAGTAGATCTACGAACAATGAACTTGATAGGATAAGTGGTGCTCTTATCAGCTTCGCCTCCAGCTGGGAACTATTACTACCTCCCAGGACGGGACCATTATCCCCTCACACACGTCCCAGTATGGGAGACAACAGTCACAATGTATCCAGTAAAACACCAGCAGCTCACATCGTGTCACATCCACGGCCCATTGTCCTGCCAACACCACTCAGACGTAGATACACAAGACGTTCAATACTGGACGTTTGACAACCACCCAAAGCACGACGTTACGATCCTTGAGCCTGATGGCCTGGCCTCTGACCTGACCCCGACCCCTAAAGGATCAATTCAAAGAGTAGGCCGTCAAATCCAAGGGTCGTGCCGTCGTACTCAAGGATCGTAAGCGTCATGCTCAAGGGTCGTACCGTCATGCGCAAGGGTCGCAACGTCATGCTCAGGAGGTTAAATGAATATTAGACGAACGTAAACGTCTCCGTCGCCTTACGAACATCATCATCATCATCATCTGAACTGGTCCTCTGCCAGTCAACAGACTTCACAGTACTATCTCTACCACATCTCATCGCGGTCATGTAACAACCTCGAAATCCTTCTAGTAAACAACTGTGTCCTAATCAGTGTTTACTTTGGTCACACCGAACGCATTTACAGTCCGGGCAGCTGTGAATAAACCGTGGGTCAACATTACTGACCTGATACAGAATTGGTTTTACCCAAGTACTTTACGTCACCATTGAGAGAGAAGACAGGCCAAGAATTCACCCCAACACCACACAGGAGGCTTAAGTGTATTCCAGACCTGCACCCTGTCACCTCACACATACCACATCCACCATGAACCGCTGGAAGCAGCATTTAAATCGCCTCACCATTGAGCATCACCAACCAGAAGCTGCTCCAACATGTCAAGTGCAGAGATATCAGGTGGGGAGATGAGGCCACACCCTGTTTGACGACAGGTCCCGAGAAACTTGATCTGACATATCTCTCGTTTTATCTACGTAATAGCATCATCCTCTCTCTCTGTAATATATATATATATATATATATATATATATATATATATATATATATATATATATATATATATATATACACTATTGGCCATTTCCCGCGTTAGCAAGGTAGCGTTAAGAACAGAGGACTGGGCCTTTGAGGGAATATCCTCACCTGGCCCCCTTCTCCGTTCCTTCTTTTGGAAAATTAAAAAAAAAAAAAAACGAGAGGGGAAGATTTCCAGCCACCCGCTCCCTCCCCTTTTAGTCGCCTTTTACGACACGCAGGGAATACGTGGGTAGTATTCTTTCTCCCCTATCCCCAGGGATAATATATATATGGGGATGAATACAGGCAGACAGTATGAATTATGTACATGTGTATAGATGTATGTGTCTGTGTGTGTATATATATGTATACGTTGAGATTTATAGGTATGAATATTTGCGAGTGTGGACATGTATGTATATACATGTGTATGAGGGTGGGTTGGGCCAATCTTTCGTCTGTTTCCTTGCGCTACTTCGCTAACGCGGGAGACAGCGACAAAGCAAAATAAATTATACATATATATATATATATATATATATATATATATATATATATATATATACATATATATATATATATATATATACAGAGAGAGAGAGAGAGAGAGAGAGAGAGAGAGAGAGAGAGAGAGAGAGAGAGAGAGAGATATTATCTACTTAATTCAGAAATAAAGAGGAACTCGTTTTCTTGGACAACCCCGACAGACAGACACACACACAAACTGGCAAACAAAGGAAAGGGTACTGTGCCAAACCTCTAAATATTACGAACGAAAAAAGAGGACACTGAGGGAGTGAAAACGGTGGAAGCTACCGAACTGAGGAGAAAAAAATAAGTGGAAAGATAAGAACATCATTGGCGGACGTGGTCACATGGCCTCCCAGTGGAGGCAGTACTGCCGGACTGAGGTGTTGCTCGGCCGAAGCAACGGCTGGAGAAGGGAGGAGCTGCTGGCGAACCTGACTGATATCACGTTGATAAAACTTGTTCCACGTAGTGATGGTACATCTTCCGCATCCTCCAGCAACAACGGCCAACGAGGAAAAGAATGAGAGAATATAGATGCACTGGTGAAGAAAACCTGCCTGGAATTTGATACGATACAGCGACTGCAGAGACAACGCCAAGAACAATCATGCAGATAAACACCGTCTTAACCCCTACACTAACACTGAAAAAAATAGTTGAAACAACTCTTGGAAACGAACAAGAACTGATAAAAAGGTTTTGCTGAACTGAAATAAATATATATATATATATATATATATATATATATATATATATATATATATATATATATATATATATATATATATATATATATATATATTTTTTTTTTTTTTTTTTTTTATACTTTGTCGCTGTCTCCCGCGTTTGCGAGGTAGCGCAAGGAAACAGACGAAAGAAATGGCCCAACCCCCCCCCCATACACATGTATATACATACGTCCACACACGCAAATATACATACCTACACAGCTTTCCATGGTTTACCCCAGACGCTTCACATGTCTTGATTCAATCCACTGACAGCACGTCAACCCCGGTATACCACATTGCTCCAATTCACTCTATTCCTTGCCCTCCTTTCACCCTCCTGCAAGTTCAGGCCCCGATCACACAAAATCTTTTTCACTCCATCTTTCCACCTCCAATTTGGTCTCCCTCTTCTCCTCGTTCCCTCCACCTCCGACACATATATCCTCTTGGTCAACCTTTCCTCACTCATTCTCTCCATGTGCCCAAACCATTTCAAAACACCCTCTACTGCTCTCTCAACCACGCTCTTTTTATTTCCACACATCTCTCTCACCCTTACGTTACTTACTCGATCAAACCACCTCACACCACACATTGTCCTCAGACATCTCATTTCCAGCACATCCATCCTCCTGCGCACAACTCTATCCATAGCCCACGCCTCGCAACCATACAACATTGTTGGAACCACTATTCCTTCAAACATACCCATTTTTGCTTTCCGAGATAATGTTCTCGACTTCCACACATTCTTCAAGGCTCCCAGAATTTTCGCCCCCTCCCCCACCCTATGATCCACTTCCGCTTCCATGGTTCCATCCGCTGACAGATCCACTCCCAGATATCTAAAACACTTCACTTCCTCCAGTTTTTCTCCATTCAAACTCACCTCCCAATTTACTTGACCCTCAACCCTACTGTACCTAATAACCTTGCTCTTATTCACATTTACTCTTAACTTTCTTCTTCCACACACTTTATCAAACTCCGTCACCAGCTTCTGCAGTTTCTCACATGAATCAGCCACCAGCGCTGTATCATCAGCGAACAACAACTGACTCACTTCCCAAGCTCTCTCATCCCCAACAGACTTCATACTTGCCCCTCTTTCCAAAACTCTTGCCTTTACCTCCCTAACAACCCCATCCATAAACAAATTAAACAACCATGGAGACATCACACACCCCTGCCGCAAACCTACATTCACTGAGAACCAATCACTTTCCTCTCTTCCTACACGTACACATGCCTTACATCCTCGATAAAAACTTTTCACTGCTTCTAACAACTTGCCTCCCACACCATATATTCTTAATACCTTCCACAGAGCATCTCTATCAACTCTGTCATATGCCTTCTCCAGATCCATAAATGCTACATACAAATCCATTTGCTTTTCTAAGTATTTCTCACATACATTCTTCAAAGCAAACACCTGATCCACACATCCTCTACCACTTCTGAAACCACACTGCTCTTCCCCAATCTGATGCTCTGTACATGCCTTCACCCTCTCAATCAATACCCTCCCATACAATTTACCAGGAATACTCAACAAACTTATACCTCTGTAATTTGAGCACTCACTCTTATCCCCTTTTCCTTTGTACAATGGCACTATGCACGCATTCCTCCAATCCTCAGGCACCTCACCATGAGTCATACATACATTAAATAACCTTACCAACCAGTCAACAATACAGTCACCCCCTTTTTTTATAAATTCCACTGCAATACCATCCAAACCTGCTGCCTTGCCGGCTTTCATCTTCCGCAAAGCTTTCACTACCTCTTCTCTGTTTACCAAATCGTTTTCCCTAACCCTCTCACTTTGCACACCACCTCGACCAAAACACCCTATATCTGCCACTCTATCATCAGACACATTCAACAAACCTTCAAAATACTCACTCCATCTCCTTCTCACATCACCACTACTTGTTATCACCTCCCCACCTCCCATATATATATATATATATATATATATATATGGGAGCGGGGGGCTGGAAATCCTCCCCTCTCATTTTTGATTTTCCAAAGGAAGGAACAGAGACGGGGGCCAAGTGGGGATTTCCCTCTGTTCCTAAAGCTACCTCGCTACCGCGGGAAATGGCGAATAGTATGAAAAAAAAAAAAAAAAAAAAAAAAAAATATATATATATATATATATATATATATATATATATATATATATATATATATATATATATATATATATATATATATGACACTGGAATACTTAACTAATGTCTACAGAAAAATATTAACAAAAATAATGACACGAACCTTTTTTTTAAAGACAATATATTACGGTAGGAGACGTGAATATTATTAAGAATGTGAGGGACAACAAGGTGGAAGTGAGGCGGATTTACCAATGGAATGACTTTGACATACGTTCTTGTTGTGTTGTTGATGAAGGTGACGTGCTGGGCTATTTATGAGGCAAGTATTGCCACTTCCATCAGCGGATGAATGGATGGTAACACTGGCTGCAGAGATAACGATGGTAACCAACACGTCCAGCTACCTGGGCTGTTACGTGACACTGAAACATAAGACAATTTTGGCAGTCGTTTCAAAACCTTCATCTGGCCGGACAGACCCTTGCCCACACGATCCGCTGCTATGCAACTCTCCTCCATAACAGTGTTCTTCCTCGGATACTTGAACAGCATCATAACTTTGCTTGTTGTGAATAGTTCATTTGTTATATATCTTGATACGTCACCCCATCATTGTTGGTCAACTGTTGTAAACTTCACTTACCATTTTAAACTACCGAAAAATTCACTGTGGTTCTCAAACTATGTGAACACTTTCCCCACTGTGTGACTCATAATGTATATTATTCACAGAATCCCGCCAGTCCTTGGCATTTTGTGCTCTCTTTGTCCTCTTTAGCGCCACTACCCACAGGATGGGTAGGGGCGCATAATATAAATGAGCCGCTCCTTCTAGAAAAATCAAAATCAATGTAGTTTGCGTCCACCTGGTCAACCAACCCTTCCCTCCAGGTGAAAACGAAAGTAAAATAACGCAAGTGAATGAAACAAAAAACATGTGTATTCGCCGGGCTGGAGTGTATAATACTACGGGTTGTTCAGAGAAGGTTTAGGAATGCGCCTACGCCGGGCCACCCACCTCCACTGCGCAGTACTAGCGAGTGTGCTACGTCTAGTCGTGGAGTCAGTGAAGACCACTAGGTGATCAGGGTATCAATCCACGAGGCTCTAGTGGCAGGCAGGCTTATAGATTCTCTCTCTTACTCTACAGGTGTCGGTGACGCGGAGGACGAGATCATGCTGGAGCAGGACCTTCAGATAGACTGCGGGATGGTGCCACAGCCTTGACGTAGTTTTGGAATTATGTTTGCCAGCCGTGTCTATATCGTAGATATCCCTGATCATCGATATATGGCAATCCAGGAGACTGCCTATGTACACGAGTCCCCCAGACTCGGTTTTGACCATCAAACATGAGGAATGCAGCATTTAGACTAACATCAATCAAAGTCAATCAAAGTCCTTTCTCTAATTCCTTAATATTAAAGTATCGTCATTGACTCGGCGGCCACGCCCATATAATTAGCTTTGTCGGCGTTTACACCCAACTGGCTCATAAATATCCGTGCTGTAGCCACGAGCATAAATCAAGCGTTCCACTTGTCTCAGACCACAGGAGCACCGCCCTGGCGCCTGAACATGTTTTTGCCGTGTGACTCTTGGTCTCCAACGGAAGACCCACAGAGGTCTCGACACCAGCACGTTTCTTCAGCAGCAACCCTTAAGTGACTTCGACTGTTTCTCCGATAACAAGTGCCCCGTGGGACACTGTCAACGCCCATCTTCTACAGCAGTTCCAATAGGACCTCCACTAAGCCTTTCCCCTTGCAACACCAACACACACCCAGCAATTACCGTGTTCCTTCCAAAATGCGAAGCCTTCGCCTCCTTCCTTCCACAGTAGCAGCAAAGCCACCTTCCACACTAGCAGCAAAGCCACCTTCCACACTAGCAGCAAAGCCACGGGATTTCGGTCACTCCTCCTCCCTTTGCGTTCCTTCCAAATTATGGAACCTAAGAAAGCCTCCTCCCTAACCCCCTGTTGCACTGGCAAACAAAACCACTGGACACAAACAACTCATTCCTTCTACCTTGGACGCCGCCTCTTCGGTAGCGCTGCCGCGAAACCCAGCGAAAGATTTACTTCTCCCGTTGGATATCTCCTGCCTCCCTTTCCTACAGCACACCTCACCTCACCTTCATACCTCTACCACATACACTTGCTCATCCTTAGTTACACAACCTCTGCACATATGCATAACGAGCGTTTCCATACCCCGCTTTCATTCCATCATTATCACGAAGATAGAAACTTCACAATACCCGCCAAAGCTCCAAGAATCACGTCAATTTATGACACTGAACTAACGTTAACACACTCGAATCGTGCGCTATAACAACACTCGAAATAAAGTGCGGGGAAGAGAATGATTGCTGGCTGGCCACCTTCCTCCTCCATCAGCCAATCTGCGGCCTGATGCACGTCAAGTGATCCTCGCCACTATGATCATACACTGCAACAGTTATCCACGCACAAGGCTTTTTTCCTTATCAGCTGAGATGGCAAGGGCAACTGACGCCCTAATAGAGGTCATCTCACCGACATGCTCTCTCTCTCTCTCACACACACACACATTATATATATATATATATATATATATATATATATATATATATATATATATATATATATATATATATATTGGAAAGGATCACAATTTTGCGCGTGATCAAGATATTCCTACGAGTCCACGGGGAAAATGAAACAGGATAAGTTCCTAAGTGCACTTTCGCGTAATAATCATATCATCAGGGCAGACACAAGAGAGAAATATAAGTCATTTGATATACATCGAATAGACGAAGCTAGGACGCCATTTGGTAAACATGCGATCCTTATAGACCGAACTATCTATAAGGATCGGTGTTGGACGGCGGGAATCTAGTGTGATGTTGGGATTAACTTTGTTAAGTACAGGCACCTGATGGAGTGGATTGTCTCCATAAAACATTGTCTCCATGAAAAATTACATGTTAAATGAAACTGTATGAACTCCTAATAAAGCGATTTCACCTTCATGCTATCATCACGGAGAAGGGGGGAATGCTATTTCATGTGTGGCTGGGTGGCGACGGAAATGGATGAAGGCAGCAAATATGAATATGCATATGTGTACATATGTAGATGTCGGTGTATGTATATATATGTATACGTTGAAATATATAAATATATATATATATATATATATATATATATATATATATATATATATATATATATATATATATATATATATATATATATGGATTTGTATGTAGCATTTATGGATCTGGAGAAGGCATATGATAGAGTTGATAGAGATGCTCTGTGGAAGGTATTAAGAATATATGGTGTGGGAGGCAAGTTGTTAGAAGCAGTGAAAAGTTTTTATCGAGGATGTAAGGCGTGTGTACGTGTAGGAAGAGAGGAAAGTGATTGGTTCTCAGTGAATGTAGGTTTGCGGCAGGGGTGTGTGATGTCTCCATGGTTGTTTAATTTGTTTATGGATGGGGTTGTTAGGGAGGTAAATGCAAGAGTCTTGGAAAGAGGGGCAAGTATGAAGTCTGTTGGGGATGAGAGAGCTTGGGAAGTGAGTCAGTTGTTGTTCGCTGATGATACAGCGCTGGTGGCGGATTCATGTGAGAAACTGCAGAAGCTGGTGACTGAGTTTGGTAAAGTGTGTGGAAGAAGAAAGTTAAGAGTAAATGTGAATAAGAGCAAGGTTATTAGGTACAGTAGGGTTGAGGGTCAAGTCAATTGGGAGGTGAGCTTGAATGGAGAAAAACTGGAGGAAGTGAAGTGTTTTAGATATCTGGGAGTGGATCTGTCAGCGGATGGAACCATGGAAGCGGAAGTGGATCATAGGGTGGGGGAGGGGGCGAAAATTTTGGGAGCCTTGAAAAATGTGTGGAAGTCGAGAACATTATCCCGGAAAGCAAAAATGGGTATGTTTGAAGGAATAGTAGTTCCAACAATGTTGTATGGTTGCGAGGCGTGGGCTATGGATAGAGTTGTGCGCAGGAGGATGGATGTGCTGGAAATGAGATGTTTGAGGACAATGTGTGGTGTGAGGTGGTTTGATCGAGTAAGTAACGTAAGGGTAAGAGAGATGTGTGGAAATAAAAAGAGCGTGGTTGAGAGAGCAGAAGAGGGTGTTTTGAAATGGTTTGGGCACATGGAGAGAATGAGTGAGGAAAGATTGACCAAGAGGATATATGTGTCGGAGGTGGAGGGAACGAGGAGAAGAGGGAGACCAAATTGGAGGTGGAAAGATGGAGTGAAAAGGATTTTGTGTGATCGGGGCCTGAACATGCAGGAGGGTGAAAGGAGGGCAAGGAATAGAGTGAATTGGAGCGATGTGGTATACAGGGGTTGACGTGCTGTCAGTGGATTGAATCAGGGCATGTGAAGCGTCCGGGGTAAACCATGGAAAGCTGTGTAGGTATGAATATTTGCGTGTGTGGACGTGTGTATGTACATGTGTATGGGGGGGGGGGGGGTTGGGCCATTTCTTTCGTCTGTTTCCTTGCGCTACCTCGCAAACGCGGGAGACAGCGACAAAGTATAAAAAAAAAAAAAAAAAAATATATATATACCTATACCTATACATTTCAACGTATACATACATATACATACACAGACATATACAAATATGCACATGTACATATTCATACATACTGCCTTCATCCATTCCGCCGCCACCCCGCCACACATGAAATGGCATCCCCCTTCCCCCGCACGCATGCGAGGTAGCGCTAGGAAAAGACAACAAAGGCCACATTCGTTCACACTCAGTCTCTAGCTGTCATGTGTAATGCACCGAAACCACAGCTCCCTTTCCTCATCCAGGCCTCACAAAACTTTCTATGCTTTACCACAGGCGTTTCACATGCCCTGGTTCAATTCATTGACAGCACGTCGACCCCGGTATACCACATCGTTCCAATTCACTCTATTCCTTGCACGCCTTTCACTCTCTTGTGTGTTCCGGCCACGATCGCTCAAAATCTTTTTCAATCCATCCTTCCACCTCCAATTTGGTCTCCCACTTCTCCTCGCTCCCTCCACCTCTGACACATATATCCTCTTTGTCAATCTCTCCTCATTCATTCTCTCCATGAGACCAAACCATTTCAATACACCCTCTCCTGCTCTCTCAACCACACTCTTTTTATTACTACACATCTCTTTTACCCTTTCATTACTACCCTTACTTACCCTTTCCTAAGCCAGGTACCAATTTCATCGACCAACCCTTAAAAGTGGATGAACAGCTGGGATGACTGTGGACCGACTGCCACAACCAGGATAAGAACGTATGCGCTCGACTCTAGGCGGCCGTAAATGTGTCAAGGTCAGGAACGCCAACCGCCACACCACTGAGGTCTGGACTAAATTCAGGCTGGCCAAAAGTTCCTGGATCTTTCTTCAGTTTTCCCCTAAATCATACTGCACAAACTTCCCCTCTCCTTATTTCACCTATTTCTCACTTTAACTTTCTTCTCACTCTTAACACTCCTCAGGGACCAATCTAATCAGTCATCAACACCAACTAGATCTCCAGCACGACACACACACACACACACACACACACACACACACACACAGGCACCACGCCCACAGCCTAACCACCCCACAGCTACACCCATTACGCCCTAAACTCTCCCAAGACTCCGGGCTCTCCACCCACACCTCCATGACCTCCACCAACGCCTCCTGCTGAAGGCTCAACATCTCATCGGCTTCAGATTTATGCGACCGGCATATTTTCACGCCCAAAACCCTTGTACAGCGTTGTCATACGCCCAGGGAAGGCTCTCAACCGGGCAGGACCTGAGTCGCTGGGGTGTTGTACATCACAAGCCTCGCCTGTCGTCAACACGCACCACACCCACGCCCTCACCACCACGGAGGAGACATCTACCACCTCTCTGCCCCCACATGGTAGCGAGAGGACACCTACGCCCATATCAACACTACAAATGTGGCTACGCCCACGCTCGCACCTGGACCTGGGCGTGGCAGGTGTCCAGGCTGCATCTGGATCAGAGTGGGACAACAGCCCGGGACCTTCAAGTGATTCTGATAGGTCGTTCCCAGCACAAGGCTCTCTCTGAGGTCAGTCTACTGTACTGTCCCTGTGAGGCAACAACAGTTTGACTGTCATCAGGTACAGTTTGTGGATATTTGTTGTGTACGTAAGTCTCTCCACTGGGTGAACATTTCTGTACGTCTGACACTTTCTTGATATAATGGAGCAATTTCACAATCGGGACTGAGAGCCAGGCCTTCCTGTGTTTTCTTTAAACATAAACTAAGTTACAATGCTGTGGAAAATCATCTGTTGTCTGTGACCCTCTGTAGGCCTTGACTGGTGTCTTCTGTCTTGTTTGTCCGTGCTAAATAGGCCACAAGAGAAAAAATATATAACGATAAGACTAAATTCTGGCAAGATTCGAGAACAAGACAGAACAAAGATGTAGGTAGAGTTCCCTGGAGAACTGAGCCTTACACAGTGAGGGGCACCAGACACAGGTAGGTTTACACCACCGTGCTTCCCAGGTTGCTCTACGTCTTCCCTGCCGCTTTAACTTGTTATTCCGGGTCACTGTGTCAGGAGGGTTTCAAAAGCCTTCTCTTTGTTTCCCTCGTCCCTCCTCACACACACACACATCGCAGTGATCGACCAACTGACAGGAGCATGACCTCCTGACCTGAAATTAACACACTGCACCGGGTTGTGTATGTTGGCTCCACTATGTTGCCTCAATGTTCAGATACTTGAGTCAAGTGTCGTCACAGATACTGTAGGGCAGTGTGGGGAACTACTTTGCTAACTCATCTTGTAAAATGATGTATAAAAGAAAGAGGCAAGAGATCAAGAATATATATATATATATATATATATATATATATATATATATATATATATATATATATATATATATATATATATATATATATATATATGCTCGAGTGCGTGAAATCTCCAGAGGGCGGACCCCAGGAGAGGAGGATGAGAGACTGCTTTACACGCTGTATCACACCGAGGATTCAAGGGTTAGTGCTTCTCCTGCAGAGCTGGGCCCTGGTGACGCCTTCAGGAACACGTCAAGTTTTAATTCAAATCAATGATAATAATAATAATGATAATAATAATAGTAATAATAATAATAATAATAATTAAAATAATAATATTAATAATAATGATAATAATAACTATAATAATCATAATAACTATCAATCATTATTATCTATACGATCATCATTATCATTATTAGTTATTGTCATTATACTATTATCAAGAGACAAAGGCTGAAAATGTACAGGGGAAGTAAACGTAGATATGAGTTTCATAATAGATTATATTAAACTAAAATGATAGAACTTATATATATATATATATATATATATATATATATATATATATATATATATATATATATATATATATATATATATATACAATAGAGAGAGAGAGAGAGAGAGAGAGAGAGAGAGAGAGAGAGAGAGAGAGAGAGAGAGAGAGAGAGAGAGAGAGAGAGAGAGAGAGAGGTTTTAAAAGTACATTTTGAACCTCCAAAAGCCTTACGATAAAGCGCCACACGTCAGAATATTAGAGGGAATTGAATCACACGCTTAAGAAATCGGGTATGTTTATGGATGGTCAAACTGACTTATAGAATAAACAACAAGCGGGAGTAAAAAGGAAAGCATCCGACTTGCTCAGCGTGACATGTGGCGTACCACAAGGCTCGGTTCTAAGCCTTATTCTGTGTATCATCTGCAAGAGTGAACTAGAGACAGAGCGAGCGAGTAAAAACCTTAAAATATGCAAATGATATGAAACCAGGAAATTAAGCTTAAACAAAGGAGATTGTATAATGGTTCAGAGAGATTCAGACACACTGAATTAGATGTCAGAGACACATGACCAATAGACTTCTGCATAAATAAGAACAAAATTCATTTATTTTTGGTAACAAGGAAAGGGTATTGTAGTGACCTTCAGTCAAGATCTAAAAATGCAGAACAATGCCCAGCTACATGTAATAACAGCTAAAAGTATGTTAACTTTTCACAGCGAAAAATATGAATTTCCAAACAAAAAAGAACTTCTGCTGTACAATACTGTGTTCCTCTATACACGTCAGGAATCAGGGATACTATTACTGTTCTCCAGCACAAGACAGCGTCACAGTCCACTAAGACTTTCGTCATCTGATTATCCCCTATGCTCATCCTCACCTCTCTGCCATCTCTCTTCGCTTATCATACCCATGAGCCCAAACCAAGTTGGTCCTTTGATTTAAAATGTGTTTACTCCCACACCTTTGTCTAAACATGTCATATCATTCATGATGAACCCACCTCACAGCATGTATCATCCTCTGGCATTTCTTTACATGTCCACCCTCCTCTCCCTTGTATTCAAGACCCAAGACATATCTACGTATACAACAGTGTCGGAACCACTGTATCTTTGCCCTCATCAGCACCGACCTTTTCCATCATAGACCCCTTAACGCGCCATTTCCTCTTTCCCAAAACCCACCACTGACTTTCATTCTCGCTTCGAACCAGAAATGATGAGCCATCCCACCACCTGCCTCTTGTGGCACGTTCACATCCAACAACCTCTCCTTTTCACGCCAGATCATTAACACGTTGTTCATGAACTTCCACAAAGTCCCAACCCCACTTGCATATGCACACTTCCGTACCTTTTTTTTTTACTCGCTCCTCCTCCAGGACACTACTCAGTAAGAATTTCACTCATTCACACAAGGGACCCCATGACCTCAGATCATACCATCGATTGACACATCCCATACCATTGCATTCACATCCTTCAACGCCACGATTCGATTCCCAGCATCAAAAAAGTCGAAGCATTCACTCAACTTCTATAATACATTCCTTTACAATCCTCTCTCTCTACCGGATACACATGCACTTACAGTCCCCCTCACCCACGTCTCGTAAGCTAGCTTCATTTAAGCTGATAGTAACCTTTGAGTAATTACGTGGAGATGTGTCACCCCTTTCTTCGCTCTTGTCTTCTCACCAGTCCCCCAGATCATAACTCCGAAACATTCCACAACCACACTACCCACTTATCCTTCAACTTTGCCTTGCTCGGAACCAGACTATCCTGGCTACTCTCACAGAGCATAGCACTTACTTATCCCTTCTTCTCCTTAAGTCTGTCCAACCCTTCGTGCAAGATGCCTCACTTGGCTCCTTTCTCTTCCCCTGCTGCTACAAATGGCGAACAAGGTATGGGGGTAGGGTTTCCAGCCCCATCCCATTTCCGTTCATGCATCCTCATAGTCGTCCTATAGGACACGCAAGAGGTACGCAGGCAGTGTTATTTCTCCTCCATTCCCGACGATACATGCAGGGAATACAGGTTACAGTCGATGGATAGACAAATGAATATACAACATCGGTCGGATAAAAACCCTGGGCAAGGCGCGTGGCTGCCTCGGCCAAAGGGGGTTAAAAGACACACACACACCAGGATTCTGGTGTTTTTACGTGGGCCACACATAAAAACACCAGAATCCCGATGTGTGTGTGTGTGTGTGTGTGTGTGTGTGTGTGTGTGTGTGTGTGTGTGTGTGTGTCTTTTTACCTCCGTGTGGCCGAGGCAGCCAGGCGCCCTGCCCCGGGTTGTTATTCGACCGATGTTGTATATACAGGTTACAGTCTCATTCTAAACCATAGCCATTTTGTTTTTCTTGTAGACTTCACAAGGAATGTTAACTTCTGTAGTAACATAGTAGGTGATCACTATTTGACTACTACTTTTGGGTTGCAGGGAGAGAGTTTTACGCTCGTGTTGCCCCCGTCTCTTAATTTGCATACATATATACCATGTTTTTAATCCTATGTATGTATACACACACACACACAAACACATACCCGAGCCTATACCAAGTACCCATTTTGTCGACAAGCCCCTATGGGAGGATGAACAGCTGGGTGGACTATGGACCGGCTGCAGTGACCAGGATCCGAACCTATGCGGTTCGATCCCAGGCGGCCCGTGCATCCATGACGGTCAGTAGCCACGGAGGTTCAAGTGTGTGTGTGTGTGTGTGTGTGTGTGTGTGTGTGTGTGTGTGTGTGTGTGTGTGGCCCGGGGAGGGAGGTGGCAGACGGCCATGACCTTCTTGCCATCATTGTGTAAGAGGTTCCTGACCAGGGGTCACGACCACCCTCACCTTGCCAACCACCTGCAGCAACACTGGCATCAACATAGATTTCAGCTTCGTGTGTGTGTGTGTGTGTGTGTGTGTGTGTGTGCGGACGTGTCGTGGGAAGGGCGACGAACCCATCCACTATGCCCCCAGCTCGCGAGGAATTATACAACTTCAGGAATGCTAATAATGTGGCTTAATTTACACGAGATAATGTGTGTGATCTGCCTGGCTTGGAAGATGCCTCTGGGGACGGTGTGTGTGTGTGTGTGTGTGTGTGTGTGTGTGTGTGTGTGTGTGTGTGTGTGTGTGTGTGTGTGTGTGTTGGCCTTACTCATCGTACATCTCCTGCCAGCAGCACCAGTAATCATCAAATAATCATCATCGTTGATATTAAATAATTCTAATTTATACGATAACAGTAAATGAATCAAGGGGTAGAGAGGGATGGGATGGGATGGGATGGGATGGTGTGTGTGTGTGTGCGTGTGCGTGTGTGTGTGTGTGTGTGTGTGTGTGCTGGTACAGCTACCCACGAAGAGCATCATGCGCGTCAAGATGCAGTCAGTCAGTCAGGCGGCAGTGCCTTGGGTGGCGGGTGGCCGGCCGGATCCTCCTGACGCCCAAGCCACCCGCCCGATGCGTCGCCCAGCTGGCCCGCTCCTCACCCATACACACCCTCACCTCACCTCACCCCCAGGGAACCAGACATGTGAGGATCACCGTCTGGGATCCATGATTAATATCATCTTCATACATTAATCTCATACGTTCATACCATACATTCATATACACAAATGCCCACTGTCATCACAAATAGATAGACAGATAGATACACAAAAACATAGACAGGTGGATAGATAGATAGATATACAGATACTTAAACAATGGAAAGAGGAAAGACAGAAAGGCGGACGTAAAGATGAGGGGTGTAGAACAGGCGAGAGGTACTGATGGGCAGGAAGCCAAGACTCAAGCAGCCACACCAGCCCACCGCCCACAACACTGCCCACCTGAGGTAGCGCGGCATCCCACCAGCCCACACGCTGCCCACCTCACGTAGTGAGGCAGTCACAACAGCCCACTCCTCCCACCACTGCACACCTCACCACTCCCTCTTGCTACAACCGTCACTTCTCACATCAAACAACCATTAACATTTCAATCAGTTCCTCTATATTCCCAAACTATCATTATATAACAAATTAATATACCAACACTAACTAATCCATTGAGTGCGAACCTCTGAAACGTCCCTTAAGGGTCATATCAATTACAATATCATGTATAATATACATATATACTTGTTCGCCATTTCCCGCGTCAGCGAGGGTGCGCCAGGAACACACGAAGAAGCGACCTCACTCTCCCATGTGTGTGGTCTGCGGCAGGGGCGTGTGATGTCACCACCACCATGGCTGGTTCATTTGTTTATGGATGGGGCGTGTAGTGAGGGAGGCAAGGGCGAGTACACAGACTGTAGGGCATGAGGGGCGACGGGGGTCTGGGAGGTGAGTCAGCTGTTGTTTGAGGATGACACACCACTGGTGGCAAATTCCCATGAAAACGACAGAAGTTTGGAACTGATTTGGGGAGACTGTCTGAAAGGAAGAACCTGAGAATATATATATATGAACACAAGCAAGTTTATTTAGGTTTAGCAGTATAGAAGGACAGGTCAGGTGAGGTGTAAATCAGATTAAAACAAAAGAATGAGGAAGTGAAGAGTTTTAGATACCTGGGAGTGGACATGGCAGCAAACAGAACCATGGAAGCGGAGGAGAGTCATGAGTGGGTCAAGGGACGAAGGTTCTGGGAGCGCTGAGGAATATGTGGAAACAGGTCATTATCTGGGAGGGCGAAAATAGGTACGTTTGAAGGTATGGCAGTCCCCAACGATGTTGCATGGATGAGAAGCAACAGGTTTTACTGTGGCGGGTGAAAGTGCTGGAAATGCAATGTTTAAGGTCAATATGTGGTGTGAAGTGGTTTGATCGAGTAAGTAATAAACGGGTAAGAGAGAGGTGTGGTAATAAAAAGTGTGTGGTTGAAAGAGCTGAAGAGTGTGTTGAAAGGGAAGAGGGAGACCAAATTGGAGATGGAAGGATGGAGTGAAAAAGATTTTAACCGACTGGGGCCCCAACATGCTGGAGCGTGAAAGGCGTGCACGGAACAGAGTGAACTGGAACGATGTGGTATACAAGGGTCGACGTGCCGTTAATGGACTGAAACTGGGCAAGTGAGGCGGCTGGGGTAAACAATGGAAAGGATCACAATTTAGCGCGTGATCAAGTATATTCCTACGAGTCCACGGGGAAATGAAACACGATAAGTTCCCAAGTGCACTTTCGTGTAATAATCACATCATCAGGGGAGACACAAGAAAAAAAATATGTCATGTCACTTGTTTACCAAATGGCGTCTTAACTACGTCTCTTCCCCACAAACCCTCAGATCCCCCAAACCCCGCTTCTATAGCTGTAGAATGCCCACAGCCTGAGCAAAGAATAACATCACAACCACCCCTAAACTCTACTCAGAGAAGTGTGTAACCATTTCTTTAACTCCTTGTTTCTGTAAAGGTTTCGAATGAATCCTTCTCACGTGACTTATGTAACATCTCAGATAAATTGCTTTCACACCTATTTTTGGTTTTGTACCAGGTTGTGGCACGGAACACTGCTTTCCCGAGTACTACTGACGGCTGTGCCGCCTTCATAGACCTCAAGGCTGCATCTGATATTGTTAACCCAAACATCAGACTTGACAATTACCTTGGAATCAACGTGAAACTCTCAGCTGAAGACGGGATCAAATGTCTAACAGACGCTCTCGAATCCTGTTTATGGGAGCATTAAGTGACAATCCTTTAAACTCGCTACGTACTCAGCCATACGCTCGCCACCCTAATCATGCTTAAGGTCACACAAGAGCTAACAACAAGAGATGAAGAGACAGTTATAAGTGATGCCTAAGCGGTTACAAGACCATCTCACACACTTGACCGAGTCTTCACCGCGGTGTATGAACACTGGTCTCAACAAAAAGAGTCTTAGCATCAACGATACAAAGAGCAGGGCTGCCTGTAATCCTCTCTACATTTACAAGAACGCCACTAAAAAGAATGTTAAACCTGTAGGTATTAAGGTGTGGCAACACATTTTCAACACCGTCATACGCCTCACAGAACACTGACAGATGAAAAAGACTGGAGTCGGTGTAACCATTGCTAAAAGCCTTTCATATCCTGTAAATGATATGCGTTACCGATTATCATACCTAATACCTAACTACCCTGAGTGATTACCACCTACACCAAAACGAAGCCACCAAATGATGCCGTGAGACTCATCCATGGTTGACTTATGACTACCAGACGTATAAACAAGAAAAGTCATCCATCATCCCTTCCCCAGCGTCACTAACAGCCTCATGACCTACAGCACTGCTTTGAAAACCAAGGTCATCAAAAGACCCACCCTCACTACCCGTCGTCTTCACATAACCCAGCAACAGTTCTTCTTCCTCCACCACACAGCTGACAAACATCAACACTACCGACCACAGTCTCCCGTCGTATACCGCACCATCAGGAGCACCATCTCTCCCGCTACAGCACACCCTCCCCTCAATAAACTGAACCCTGGAAGACCACTGATATACGCCAACAAGTTTCGGTGTCCAGAAAGAATCTGATCACTTCTCAGAAGCTTAAGAGCACAACATTAGAAACCATTTACAGCGTGTTGCACATCATGGCCTTATCATATCTGATTCCAGAGCAGCTCTCAGGTATACCCTAACTGTCTTAAACCAGTAGACAGAGCCTATCACTCAGTAACCCTAACTACAGAGGACTTGACGTACTCATCGTTTGGAGTCCCTCTCATGCTGGGTTCGGTCGTCATAATCATGTTGATAAAATGGCCAAACACACTTATCTTGAGCCATACCTAGACAACCTGGGTATAACAAGAGAATGGCGTTAAGTCAGCGTTTATTTGTGATGGCTTCGAGGAGTTAACTCTGCTCAAGAGATACTAAGACCATGCATCTCTGGCATCAAGAATTATGACAGGTCCTGCACCACTGAACACTCAAATGGCAAACACAACAACGAAAGTATATACAGTGTAATACTGTACGGGCCAGGATCAGAATGGGGTACAACAGATATATCTGGGAAGCAGAACGGGATTCCTAAACTAAGCAACATTCAGTCTAATGTGTGTGGTGTACTCCACAGAGTTCACTACAACACAGGGAGTCCCTTTACCACAGACGTAGATCTACTATCCAGCCTGCGTACTCCTGTATTGGGGTCTGGCCAGCCCCTTAACCTGCTATTTTAACCAATTACAACCATATCACCAACATCTGAATTAACGCTATACAATATACTATACGTTATCGAGTGCAAATAATTTCTTATCCCCTCCACATCATACTGAGGCCCTAAATAAAATGATGAAACTGACCTGAGTGGCCAGTAAGTGGTTCCCAGCACTGGGCTCGTGTGCCTGGATGCAGCAGGTGCTACCACCCTCAACCTGGCCCCATACCATGGTCGCCTCCCCATCACTAACAAGGTGCAGTGGACGCTGGCCCAGCCCTATGGCTGCCTCCTCATCACAGCAAGGTGCACGAGACGATAGTCCCGTACCGTGGCTGCCCCCCACATTACTAGCAAGGTACACTGGACACTGGCCCCGTACCATGGCCACCTCCCCAATACTAGCAAGGTGCAATGAACGCTGGCCCCGTATCATGCCATCCTCCCCATCACTATCACGCTTGCCTGAGAGTTTATATCCATTAATATGGGCGAAATGATTAAGATCTAGTCGTCAGTGGCTACCTGGATCAAGGTTTTCAAAGCCTAAACAAAATGGTTACGGTCTTCTAGACGGCTCTTTACATGAGCGAAAACCTGACATTACGAGTAACATCTCTGTAGTGATTCCAAACGAATGTAAAGTACAAGTGAGGCTCTGGACAGGAAGAGTCTCATGGATTCATAAGATCTCTCCCGATGTGTCATGCATCATGGCAAAAATGATCACACCAAGACTGACGTGATGAAGATTGAGTAGAAGGGACGTGGAACTCTCCCCTCCCCCAAGTCATGATGACCTATGCTATACGGTCAGCACAGCAGGAGGCATTCCTGCCGGTGAAGTTGTACTGGTCCTAGTAATGAGCGCATTTACATAGAACACTACTGTCACTGAAGAGAGAGAGAGAGAGAGAGAGAGAGAGAGAGAGAGAGAGAGAGAGAGAGAGAGAGAGAGAGAGAGAGAGAGAGAGAGAGCAAAGTTAGAGTCAGACAGATTTATCAGTGTGCTGGAGCAACAGGTGTGATTGCCACCAGGATGTTGCAATTCCATGACGTCAGGTCAAATTTCCTGTCTAACTTGTTCTTCCCTTCAGCCTTCCAGCAGGAGGAAAGCCATGCTCACGTCCATCATTGTCACTATCACTCCATCATCACCTTTCCATCACCTCCTTTCTATTAGCTCACTTCGTCGTCTTCCATTCTTCCATCAACCCTTCCCTGGCATTACCACTTTTCTTCCATCTCTCCATCCTTCCATCTCCTTCTCCCTTTCATCAATTCCCCTCTATTACCGCCACCTTTCCATCACACCCTCCAATGACCCACGTTCCTACAAGAGTAGAGGGTGCAAAATGACCAGAAGGTTGTAAATACGACACCAGTTCTTGTAAAATAAAAGAGCAAATGTTTCTAAACTAGCCTTACTTCGGCTTTAGGTAAAATGTTGTATGAAAAATGACTAGGGAAAAAGATAATAACTCAACAAATGATCATCATGGGATCAGTAACAGATCATTTTCAACAAATCTAAGAGAATTCTTTCGTCAGAGAGAGAGAGAGAGAGAGAGAGAGAGAGAGAGAGAGAGAGAGAGAGAGAGAGAGAGAGAAGATTCTAAAATAGACAGCTATAATACACTCAAAATTCCTAAAAGCTTACACAAAGTTCCACATGAAAGACTTACGTAAAATCAAAGCCCCCTGGCCAGGACATCGAATCCGTGCGTGGGTAGAGTACAGGTTCACAGACTGGAAACAATGAAGGCACTAAACTGGAAGTATCCGACAGGGTCAGCGTGTCAAGTGGAGTACCTCAAGGATCAATTCTAAGACCTACACTTTTCGTGTCTATATTACTAATCTGGTAACGGGACTCACCTGCAGAATTTCAAAATTGGCTGATGACAAGAAATGACAGAAATCAACCCAGTTAAAGGCGTCCAAAGTGTTTTGCCAAACTGATGAAAAGAAGTGACAAAGGGACGTCACTGTTGACAGATGTAAAGTAACCATTTTGGCAACAAATGTATTGATGACAAACAAAATTGTACCACCAAATCTGATCAAAGGCGCTGAAAACTAAAATATGTAAATACATATAAGAGCATCAAAACTATTATGGTTGCTTAGAAGCAAGTCTTATGAAATATAAGACTCATATTTAAAATCATTTTTAGTGAAAAGCTGGAGAAGTCTTCGAACGTCTTCACCCCGACACAGCCCAGGCTGTTAGATTGGGTCGTTGGTCGACCAAGCTGTTGGAAGCCGCAGTCCGCAGGCCCAAATACACTCCACAGCCTGGCTGGTCTGGTACACTTTGTAGGTACCTTGTCCAGTGCACTCGTAAACATCCCTACTGTGCATCTAAAAAAAAAAAAGTGCAGTTTCCAAAGATATCTAACACAAGATTTGAAAATACTAAATCATATGGAAAATATAGAACATGACATTTTCTTCACACTGGAGAGAGAGATTTAATGCCCAGACACAGCAGCACGAAATATAACGAATGATGTCATACCAATATAACGAATGATGTCATACCAATGAAGGCAAAAGATTTGTAGCTCTTACAGTTGTAGAAGACTGGAATATACTACCAACAGATCAAAGTCTATCAACAGCTTTATATCACAGACAGCCAAGTACACCAGTGTTATCACCTACCAGTAACTAAGCCAGTTTAAAAAGGGAAAAAAGACATAAACATTAATTGTTCACATAAAAATCAAATTCTTTTTTTCAATTCAGATCTAATCTCCTGGATTATCCAGCATTAATATCTGACTTCGCTAACATTCCTTTAACATTTACATGGCATATACACTTGACATGCTCTTAACTGTTTTTCACCTGCCACGTGTTGTACCTGTCGGAGTGGTGTGCGGGGAGGTGCCTTCTGCGGTATTATACAGTCTCAAATGTGTTAGGACTTGAGTAACCTCGTCAGGATCTATTAGGTCTCCTGGTGTCTGTCCTTCGTTTATACATCATCATCCATCCATCATCTCCTCCCTTCCAACATCCCCTTTTTTTCATCACCTAGTTCACACCCATCCTACCCTCCCATCCATAATATCCATCCCTTCACCAACTCAACCCTTCCATCCCCCACTCCCCTCGATCACCACCTCCCTTCCAGCACCCCATCCCTCCCAGTACCCCCTCCCATCCGTGAAGAACCCCTTCGATAACATACCACACAAATGAATGCTGAATAAATTCAAAGCTTATGGGATAGGAGATCGAATCTGCGCATGGATAGAGGATTTAGCTCTCTGAACGGAAACAAACGAGCGATATCAAATTGGGGCAACATTCGACTGGCTTCAAATGTCCAATGTAGATCCATAAGGCTTAGTCCTGACACCTGTACTTTTCCTCAGCAACAACCCAGAGACAAGACCCGCCAATAGAATCTCAAAATGTGCCTACGACACGAAATTACTTAAAACGGTCAAGTCATGGGAAGTCCAGTAGAGTGGACAGAGATACGGCAGTTGGATTTCATCGCAGACACGAAAATATGAATCGTGAGTAAACCCCCAACAGGAAGTGAAAAAGGAAAAAGGACCTTAAAGTGATTATCAGCAATGCCTAGTCACACAGAGTAAAGGCAATGGGATGTTACATTTCATAGATGGAATACATATTCCACACAATAAAGGATACGATTCTCATCTTTCACAATGCCTTGGCTAGACCTCATCTGGAATCCGCTCTTCAGTTCTGGTCGCCGAAGATGAGGATAAACTTGAGCGAATTCAGAGAAGAGCAACGAAACTGATCCCTTCACTCTGAAATAAGCCTTGTGATGAAAGACTCAAAGACCTGCAATTTCTCTCACTAATAAAAGCGAAGACTCCTAGGAGATGTGACAGATGTGTTCAATATGCTAAATCATTTTGATATCACAAAATAGGATTTATTTATGACTTCGGAAAGAGATTCAGTGATCAGAAATAAAAAGATGTAAAAGCAATATGGACAAAAGATTTTTCCACATACAGAGCGGTGGACCACTGGAACATACTATCTCCCACTGAAGTAAATTCAAAGACTATAAAGACATTGAAATCAAAGCGAGGCAAGACTCCTCTGATATCTGTTATCAGGAAAAGAACTCCAGGTTACCATTATATATATTTCTTTTCCACAGACCAGCCGCAGAGGAGATATCCTCCTCCTTTCCATAATCCCCTTCCTTTTACCACCTCCTCCCTTCCATCATCCCCTCCTTCCACACCTCCTCCCTTCCATCATCCACGTCCTTCCATTACTTCAGCCTTTCCATCACCATCAACCTTCCATCACCCACCCTCGTACCCCCCTAACTTCACACACCAAATACACCGTCTTACCCAGCTCCCGTAGTCCAGCAGGTTCTACTCAGTAATGTAGTATACTCCCACCAGGAAGGACCACCACACACCCACACTGCTTCACACCTAAGTCATGACGTCAGGAACCCAGTGCCCCCGGCTGAAGCTGGGCACATCCCTCCCATACTCTTGCCACGAACGTTGGGCATATCTCTCCCATACTCCTGCCTCGAACGTCTCGGGAACGACATCAGAATTTTCAGGATAACATATTTGGAAACCTCAAGATCTTTATCAGAGGAATATAGTGATGACGTCTCTACTGCCCGCTATACAGCCAGGGGGATGGTGCCTATAAGACCTACTACACAGCCAAGGTGATGGTAGCTACAGGACCTACTTGGACTAGCGTTCCTAAAAGTGTGAGTACCAGCAACCCGCCTCAGTGTGCCTCAGGCTATTTTGAGGAAAGGGTGTTCATTCCTTACTCTTCCTGGCAGCCAATTCATTTTGCTTCTGGGTGCTCTATTTCTTTCACCTGTGCTTCAAGACAGTTGGCTCTTCTTTTTCTAAGGTAAACAAGTCCTAAATTTTCGTGTGTGTGTGTGTGTGTGTGTGTGTGTGTGTGTGTGTGTGTGTGTGTGTGTGTGTGTGTGTGTGTGTGTGTGCGTGTTTGTGTTAGACGTGACAGTCTTGTGGTATATGTCAGTCACTGTAAAAGTTTAATGGGGAAATCAGTTATCCAACGATAGGCACGAGACGAGTTGGTCTGTGGTCCTCAGTTTTCATCAAGTTCTTGTATCAGTTCCACACTGATGATCACACAGGCCAGTATGCCGGTGATATGTCATACAGTGTGCTCTGCTGCGCCAATAGTCTCCAGTGTTGTGTCTTCCCACAGCTGGATGACGACAACAGTTAAGTGATTCGCGTTACGTAATAATCAGTACGTGACGGACCAGGGTTGGTCGTTCATGCCACAAGAACAAAACATAACATGTGGCTGCTGCACATTAAGTCCTCATCCTGAATGGTATCTAAACGGTGTCGCTCTAAAGGAATCTCAATCTATCAATTGTCTCGGGTGTAACAACGTCTTCCAGTAAACCGTACTCACGTCTTTACACTCGTATCAACTCTTGTCGTAAAGCTTATTATGGTTTCTACAAGGGTCAGGTTTACGTAAGCCTGGCATGGCCAGAGGTACAGTCTCATATGAATGGAGTTTGGCCATGAAACCAGTTCTGCTGTATGCGCTGTGCACTGGAAATATCCAACAAAACTGTCGGTATCATCCAGAGATACTGTGGCCTGGTGGGGTGAATCAGCCGTAGACGTAAACAAATACTATGAAGGTACCCCCTAAGGTTAGAAACAACGGGTGTTAACACGACAGAAACGTTTGTCCATATGACTGTCTCGGGTTGGCCAGATCAATCCCTGCAGATGATCCTCGGTCAAGGCCGTTTGATAGGAGAAAACGTATACTACCCATATATCGTACATATCGTCTTGGAATAATTCATGAAATAGTTCATTCTATCAGTAATGAATGTCGGGACTGCTCGACATATATTTGAGATGAAGACTTGTCGTCGTCAGAGGGTGGAAGGTTGACGTGCAACAATCCCTGTGTTGTGGTGATGGTTATCAGACAGTCGTCAGGCAGATGTTGCCCAGTCACCAGCTGTAGAATCTTCACTACAACTGTTTTAACAAAGGCAGTTTACTGATTCTGAGCAATGTAGACAGGTAATGTTTGTGGACTGTTGTTGTAGTGTATTACTTTTCCTGCATTTCTAAGCAATCAATAAATCGACTTGAACCGAACTTGTGTGTGTGTGTGTGTGTGTGTGTGTGTGTCCGGACTGATACTTGCGAAAAGATAAGACAATCAGGAAGGGTGGGTCCCCTGTGTCTAAATCAGATGAAGCGTCAGTTCCATGGGAGGAAAAAAAAAATGCTTTGTAGATCTGATGTCACGAAAGGATGGGAGTGAGGCAGTAAAATAGGGAGACAGGCAGAGTGAAGGTAAAACTCCAAACACACGAAACAGTATCTGATAAAAGCAGCAATATGCTGCCTGAAAATGGGCCGAGCTCCTGGAGTGGATGGGATAACAAGAGAAATGTTGAAGACTGAAGGTGATGTGTTGAAAAATGGATACACACATTGTGATTGTGTTCCTGGAAAAGTGGAAGAGTGCCAGCTGACTGGACAGAAGCAGTTCCTTGGAGCACAGGAAAGGCTGATAAAGATGGATGAAGAAATTGTAAAGAAATCAGCTTACTGAGATGAATGGCATTACGGAAGGTGAATGGACGAAATGCTCGCGAGAAGGTAAAGATGTTAACGGTGAAAAGCAAGGAGGTTCAGGAAATATAAATGAGATTTTCTCTATGAAGTGGGTAGCACAAAAGTTTAAGGCAAAAAGAAAAAATATCTATGTAGCATTCATGGACCTGGAAAAGACATATGATGAGAATAGATTGCATAGCATTGTGGGAGGTGTTGAAAATCTATGGTGCAGGAGGAAAAGTTGGTGTATGCAGCAAAATCATTCCACAAAGATGGTAAAGAATGTGTGAAAGCGGACGGAAGGTTGAGTGAAAGTTTTACAGAATGTTACAGAAGGTTACAAAATGTAAATGTTAGAGTTCACTGCCGTGGAAGCATGAGACAATGGGAGGGAAAATAAGGAAAAGGGAGGAAGGTTGCTGAACCCTTTAGGAGAATTATGAAAGAGTCGTCAATAAATGAAAAGAAAAAAAAAAGATGGACGCCACAGACGCTGCTGAAAACGCGTTATCTCGGGAGTGTTAACGCTATTGGCTGATGGGATGGCGTAAGTAATGTCCAAGTGCATAGATGTGGGATAACAGTTATAGACAGAGATACAGGGTGTAGCATCACTATGAAGCAGTGTGCACACGTGGGGACGACGTATGATCATTAATCAGTAAAGAAAATAAGTAAGAGTGAGCGGAGAGGTAAGGAGGGCAAGAAAGACAGTATTTTGGGAGGGCAAAGTGAGGAAATATACAGAGTACATGGGAAGGATGCATAATAGGAGAACGGAAGATCCATAATGAGGTATCTGTAGAAAAAAAAATAAGAAAAAAGAAAAAAATAATATATATATATATATATATACAAATATATATATATATACAAATTACAGAGGTATAAGTTTGTTGAGTATTCCTGGTAAATTATATGGGAGGGTATTGATTGAGAGGGTGAAGGCATGTACAGAGCATCAGATTGGGGAAGAGCAGTGTGGTTTCAGAAGTGGTAGAGGATGTGTGGATCAGGTGTTTGCTTTGAAGAATGTATGTGAGAAATACTTAGAAAAGCAAATGGATTTGTATGTAGCATTTATGGATCTGGAGAAGGCATATGATAGAGTTGATAGAGATGCTCTGTGGAAGGTATTAAGAATATATGGTGTGGGAGGAAAGTTGTTAGAAGCAGTGAAAAGTTTTTATCGAGGATGTAAGGCATGTGTACGTGTAGGAAGAGAGGAAAGTGATTGGTTCTCAGTGAATGTAGGTTTGCGGCAGGGGTGTGTGATGTCTCCATGGTTGTTTAATTTGTTTATGGATGGGGTTGTTAGGGAGGTAAATGCAAGAGTCTTGGAAAGAGGGGCAAGTATGAAGTCTGTTGGGGATGAGAGAGCTTGGGAAGTGAGTCAGTTGTTGTTCGCTGATGATACAGCGCTGGTGGCTGATTCATGTGAGAAACTGCAGAAGCTGGTGACTGAGTTTGGAAAAGTGTGTGGAAGAAGAAGGTTAAGAGTAAATGTGAATAAGAGCAAGGTTATTAGGTACAGTAGGGTTGAGGGTCAAGTCAATTGGGAGGTGAGTTTGAATGGAGAAAAACTGGAGGAAGTGAAGTGTTTTAGATATCTGGGAGTGGATCTGGCAGCGGATGGAACCATGGAAGCGGAAGTGGATCATAGGGTGGGGGAGGGGGCGAAAATCTGGGAGCCTTGAAGAATGTGTGGAAGTCGAGAACATTATCTCGGAAAGCAAAAATGGGTATGTTTGAAGGAATAGTGGTTCCAACAATGTTGTATGGTTGCGAGGCGTGGGCTATGGATAGAGTTGTGCGCAGGAGGATGGATGTGCTGGAAATGAGATGTATGAGGACAATGTGTGGTGTGAGGTGGTTGGATCGAGTGAGTAATGTAAGGGTAAGAGAGATGTGTGGAAATAAAAAGAGCGTGGTTGAGAGAGCAGAAGAGGGTGTTTTGAAGTGGTTTGGGCACATGGAGAGGATGAGTGAGGAAAGATTGACCAAGAGGATACATGTGTCGGAGGTGGAGGGAACAAGGAGAAGAGGGAGACCAAATTGGAGGTGGAAAGATGGAGTGAAAAAGATTTTGTGTGATCGGGGCCTGAACATGCAGGAGGGTGAAAGGAGGGCAAGGAATAGAGTGAATTGGAGCGATGTGGTATACCGGGGTTGACGTGCTGTCAGTGGATTGAAGCAAGGCATGTGAAGCGTCTGGGGTAAACCATGGAAAGCTGTGTAGGTATGTATATTTGCGTGTGTGGACGTATGTATATGCATGTGTATGGGGGGGGGGGTGGCCATTTCTTTCGTCTGTTTCCTTGCGCTACCTCGCAAACGCGGGAGACAGCGACAAAGTAAAAAAAAAAAAAAAAAAAAAAAAAATATATATATATATATATATATATATATATATATATATATATATATATATATACATATATAGTTGTAAAAACAGAATAACAAAGAAGGCACCTTCCCACCCACCCCTCCCTGTGGCTCAACTGCCGACAGTGAAAAGTGGAACAGTATTGTTGTAAGATATTTAATAGAATCTTGTATATAGAAGTCGACTGGAAAAAAGTTTCCCACCAGTTAGATATCATCTGCTCAGCGACTGGATTCTGAAAAAGAAAGTACATGAAAATGTGCTCACCTTCCTAATAAGAGATGTCAGATATAAGTGAAATATTCGTCTAGCCTCGATTATTTAGTCTTTTGCGTTTACTATTGAAACTAATGGATCTTTTTGGAGCAAACAGACGAATATCAATGAGCACTAGCAGAAACATTTCCCATAACTGTGTAGTGTGTAAAGTACGACATGTGTATGGAGGAAGTAGTAACTGCTAGCAGCTAAGGCTAGGCTATAGGTACTACTGGCGCTTTGGCCTATCTGGAGATGCTAATCACGTAAAGAAAGTGGGTGAGGGGGGCAAAGGTTCTGGGAGCGCTGATGAATGCGTGTAAAGAGAGATCGTTAACTGGGAGGGCAAACATGGGTATGTTTGAAGGTATAGTAGTCCCAACAATGTTATGCGAATCATGGGCTATGGGTAAAATTACCCTATAAACCTTCATCCTTACCTTCAAAAGATCGTGATTAGACATCCTAGCAGATGCCCTCCGCACATTCACATCCAAAAGTCTCTCTATCACACGCCTATCAAAATATATATGTATATGATACTGACAATGGATGCAGCTTAGTCGGACAGCTGTTAAAAAGAGTTATTCAGACATGAGAGTTAGGCCGCGTTCAGACCTGTGCAACTTATCGTGCGCACAGAACGCGTGCGCCTAATACATGAAGAGGCTAGCAGAGGCATGCAAGCTTCAAATCTGTGCGCACAGGCCAACATGCGCAGACGCACAAGAGCGCAACTGTCTCTCCATCCAAGACGGGGAGACTCGTGCCAAAAACCAGTTGCCCGTCAACCACGGTTCAGTATGCTCTTCTTTTTGCTGCTGCTGTTCTAATTCCTCGTCTGTGTTGCTAGTATGGCGGATTGGTCCGGTGAAAAAAAAAAATAAAAACTTCAGTGAGGATTATCGTTCATCTACTTGTCTGTGGATGGCTCCAGGTGTGAACAGAGAAGAGGCATGCACATCCATCGAGAAAAAGGCATGCAGCTAGAGGCATGCGTGAGCGTGCGTGTTGTATGCGTCGAGGCATAGGAAGATGCACAGCAACTAGGCGTAAGGCGAACAGGTCTGAACGCGCACTTATATCACTATGGAAAATCCTAGAAGGTATGGCTCTCAGCTTATATTCGGAAATAACATCCTGCTGGCACGACAGGAATGGATGACTTTATAAAGTACTACTTCTGACATCCAAAGGTGCCATATGCTCAAAAATAGAGAACACCTTAAACATTGGAGGCCCAAGACTCATCAACACTTGTCATCTGCCATTATAAACAGCATTGGATGTACGGCATAGAAGTTCAAGAGTGCATTGGACAAGTACCTACAAACTGTACCAGACCAGCCAGGCTTTGGGGGGCTTTGTAGCCTGCCTGAGGATTGTGGTTTCCAGCAGCCTGGTCTCAGCTCGAGCTGTGGGGGTGAAGACCCACGAAGACTTCACAAAGTATTCATGAGGCAGGTTAGTAAATCACAGGTTTTCCCTCACGTCAGGAGCAACCGTGATGCACCATATGAAGCCCCTACATGTTATAGTACTAGAGGATCTATCAAGCAACAGGTATCATGTTACTGGTTAATAATGGTGATAGTTTTCCAAAACACTTTATTCGTTCTCTCTGCCAGGCGTAGTTCGTGCGATCTTAAGGTGTACAAAATTGGGTCACACATCCGGCCTGAGGTTTTGATGACATTTAGCGGAAACAACCACATAGCTCCAGCTGCGGGAATACCCTCCGACACATCCATAACAACAATAAAATTCATATGAACGAGTCACAAACAACAAAAAACACCAAGCATAAACATGAAACACAGAGACGCAAATATGACAACAGACAAATGAAACACTGCGAATTCTTGTCCGCAACAACACACAAGATAATCAAACTACTGTGGCATCCAACAATACACCAACACTGTACACCACCAACCATCAAGTCCAACACGAGAGGGGAAGTCAATCCATAAAAGAGATGAAATATCAGCGTTAATCCACCCAGCTCGACGCAAAACTCTAGGCGTTTACCAGCATCACACACACAAAAAAATACGAACTTCACAAATGTACTCTGGCCAAACAAACATGATCTTGCCAGGGTTCTGTTCCACATACCGTAACGTTAAGTAGAAGCAATCCAGGAGAACTAGCTAGAGCAAGTAAACATTGCTGGCAGGGGTGACACTGTCCTAAGACCAAATTAACATCAACATGCAGCTGGCTGTATTTCCCCCCTGGCCTGTGCTAGTCTTCACCAGAAGTGACACCCGTTAATCATGACAAATACTCCTCCATTATCATTACATGTAATTCCAAGTGTGGCAGTAAACAGTACAGTTGCAACCGCTACAGGATTACAGAGGTCACAAAGGGTATTTGTTAATACTGATTCGTTACTTACGTTTCTTACGCCGAAGTTTTCATATAGTAAGTTTCACAGACTAGATGTAAACAAATGGACGTGTTCTTAAAATGTCAAGTATCTTGTTATTAACACTAGAGTGTTGTGACATGTCAAACCGGGTCTACATTTTCACATCTTAAGATAGAGTTGTACTGTACTGTACTGTATTATATAGCACTGTGCTGCGCTGTGCTGTACATCACAGTTCTGAAGGTATATTGTACTGTATGTGTACTGTACTGTACTATACTCCAGTGCTTGGCAACAAGTGTGCTGTAATGGACCTAATGTGCCATGGTACATTCCGAATTTGAAAAATAAAACGGATATCGCGCTGGCTTAACAAACGACATCCATATATAAAGATGATCTGAGTCGACCGAGGGATTAAGTTGGGAGAAACTGCGACCAAGTGTTTGAAAATGTTCGATGGTGTCCGCACCATGACCACACACCGTCACACACTACTGTCCCCATTCGAGATTTTTGGGCTTAAAGAAAAAAGAAATCTAGTCACACAACACCCTCCGTGCTCACCTGGACTCGCCCAATATGATTCTTTTTTTCTATGTTCCCATAAACGAAAATGAAGCTGAGAGGTAGACGACTGGATGACATTCCAACTATCCACGATAATGTGATAGTGGCACTCGATCAGTTCGCAGCGGAAGACTTCCAGTGTTGCTGCTTCCAGAAGCAGCAACAACGTTGGGCTCCTTGCATATATCTCTCGACCATCTCTCCTTGACCGTGCACAGTCAAGACGTTATTAAAGTATGACAACTGCTCTGCGTCCAAATATACATGTGATTGTAGAGGAACCTTCTAGGATAGTGATAATATCAATATAATAATATCAAATTACTATTACTGTTATCATTATCATTATTATTATTATTATCATCATTATGCAGTAACATTAATCATAACGATAAAAAAAAATACTGTAGTACTGAAGTAAATGTAAATTTTTTATATAAATAACGTTTAGAAATCTAACCGTCTGAGCCCAAGCAACATGCACATCACAAGTAACGTGCACAGGCCAAGCTACATGCACAGAAGTTCGTGAAGGCAGGAGCGGCAGAGTACTGGTGGTGCTAGCGAGTGGCTGGCTGGCTGGCTAAGCAGGTGGACGATAAGAGCAGCGCGCAGTAGCCAGGGTCCGGCTACTTCCTGTCCCACCACACGACGACATGACCGCCACTGGGCCTCTCTCCCTCACCACCAACACCACCAGGCATGAAGGGTGGCACAACAGAGGGCCGACATGGGGCCTGGCTCCCAGGATTGAGACCTAGAAAGCCAGAGTAATTGTGGTACCAGGACCAGAAATGCCAGAGGCCGGCCCAAAATTACTACCGACCAGCTTCCCTTAAAAAGCATCAGGGAAAATATACCGAAGAATAATCAACTTTAGAATAAGATGCCACGTAAAGGACAACCAGAGGCCATATGGCTTCCAGATGAGTATAAGCACCAGCTCTGCAATCGCGATCGCTGAAGAACAGCGAACACCAGAAGCCTGGACACTTCATACGGGGTGACGCTCAAAGCCTCGGACCCAGTGTGAGGGGCGACCTCCCTATACAAACTGTTACTGCCAGACGTGTCAGAAATATCTTCCTGAACATATGTCCTGCCGCAGTAGCCACAAAACAGCAACATCTCCAAAATTCCGCGGATGAACCAATTTCTTTGACACTGAACGCGAAGGTGAGCGCAAGTGGGCCTCCAGACACAGAGTCTCTCTCTCTCTGTCTCTCTCTCTCTCTCTCTCTCTCTCTCTCTCTCTCTCTCTCTCTCTCTCTCTCTCTCTCTCTCTCTCTCTCTCTCCAAGAACGGCGAGTTTATTGTACACACCTATCCATACTATGGACATCGACACAAAAGTGGATACAGAGTGCACAAATGGTCCAGGGACTGGTGGGCCTTGGTGAAAGAATTGACAATGTGATGAAAGCGTTAACAAGGAGTAGGTAGTATTGAATTAATCATTCAGCAACTTACATGTTAAGTGAACTGATTAGAAAACCTGAACAACGATGACTGGATGACGTATCACGACACATGAAACAAGGGAAACACTTACAATAAACGAAGTTATGATACTGTTCAAATATCAGTGTTATGAACGCCATGCTCACACACACACACACACACACATCTCGTGATGGGCGGTAAGGATCACCTCTGAACTCTATAATTTCACAACAGTCAAGTATATCATGTTGCAGGGTGTGGGACTAGCTCTGCTGGCCACGTTTATATTTGGCGTGTTCATTACCAACTCCAGCAAAGATCTACAACCCTAGCCGATATCAGGCGACAACAACATCGAGGTGTCTACTGATCGTGTGTGTGTGTGTGTGTGTGTGTGTGTGTGTTTTACTTTATAATACTATGGTGGTAGACAGACCTACTCAAGCTGATTTCAATTCGCTGTAAGTCTGAAAGATTATGTTCGCGTTTGATTCCTGAATGATGTTGCT
The DNA here is from genome assembly GCF_036320965.1 of Panulirus ornatus. Classification (NCBI taxonomy): domain Eukaryota; kingdom Metazoa; phylum Arthropoda; class Malacostraca; order Decapoda; family Palinuridae; genus Panulirus; species Panulirus ornatus. Next base: position 57,854,936 of record NC_092227.1, on the reverse strand, counting down.
GAGGCCACACTCAGCTGACCCAGGGGGATAATCAGCTTAATCCTTCAAGGCAGAGGTGTTTGCGAGTTGATCAGCTTTATCATGCATTCTGAGCCCAGTATGCTAAGGAATCCTGAGAAACTGGATTCAAAATCCATCATGGGTGATGTGGATATACCTGTTTCGCGCTTCAGACACAAGCATATTAGAATCATTGTGGAGCGGGTTTAATGCAGTGAGTGAGGAGAGAGAATCACTTACGATCAAAGTCTTTATCCTGCATGAAAAAGGGAGGTAATTGTGACAGGCATTGGTATAGTATAGAGTTTAACAAGGGTACCCGTAAACACATGATGTATATAACACACAATATCAGAGTTGATACTACACACATAACAGTCTCCTGTGGTTCACTCCCAGAACAAACCAGTCACGTACAGTTAGAGGCATCCTGACTCATACAGCTATGAAAGAGACTGTGGCACTGGGTAGACTGACACCTGCCTACATAGTATGAGCAATAGGAAGTAATCATATTCAGCACCTGAAGAGCTGTAAACAAGTACGCCACACTACGATCATAAGGTTCAATGGCGGTGATGCACAACGTAGGGCTGCGCACACAAGCTTGGATGACACCTCGCCGCGAGGCAAACACGACATCTGCTGAGGGCGATGATGCTTCCTGTTTTATGACGCTAACGCAGGAGACGAGATTGGACGCTGGTTTTCCAGGATTTGTAAAAACACCAGAAAAAGAAGATTATGAAGAGCTATTGGATAAAAAAAAAAATGACAAGCCAATACGTCAAAGAAAAATTTGGAATGTGAAGTAAACAGTTTTCAACCAACATGAAATTCAGGGATGTGACGAATGGCACCATGTCCAGTGAAGATGACGTTCCTTCTGATGTACCACAAGGTTGGATATTACTCGTAATGACTCTCTGTAGTCATGGTGTCACGTATAGACAAGGATGTAAATGACACGTAATCAAATGTCTTGCAGATGTCACTAGAATACGTACAACTGTTGGTAATGAAGATCAAGAGAAACTACAACGTGACTCTTGTTTATGTTGGCTGAGACGACACGGGCATCTAAGGCCCTAATCAAGGCCATCTTGTTTTTTTAATTTTCCAAAAGAAGGAAAAGAGAAGGGGGCCAGGTGAGGATATTCCCTCAAAGGTCCAGTCCTCTGTTCTTGACGCTACCTCGCTAACGCGGGAAATGGTGAATAGTATGAAAGAAAAAGAATATATACCTGAGCCAGGTACCCATTTTATCGACCAACCTCTAGGGGTGGATGAACAGCTGGGTTGACTGTGGACCGACTACCACAACCAAGATTTGAGCCTATGTGCTCGACCCTGTGCGGCCGGTGAATGCGTCACGGTCAATAACGCTAACCGCTACACCACGGGAGCCCATAATATGTACAATTGGGCGGAAAAGAAGTTCATGGAATTTACAGAGGACAGATCGGTGAATGTAAGTTCTGAACCAAATAACAGCGTATCACCGTTTTCCAACAAAAAGCCAACAGAGTAAGAAACTGTAAGCAAAGAAAACAATACACGTAATTGTAAAATTTGAACTCGAGGGAAAATATCGGAAAGACAGTTCTTTCAAGCCAAAGGTTGATTGATAGAATGATGAAAACTTAACTAAAAAGCTGAAGAGGTAATTGTTTAATGCATCTATACAAGGAGTAGAATAGGACATTGCTGTATTGTGTGGTCATCCGATAAAAAAAGAAAAAACATGGAAATACACAAATCAGACAGAATACAGAAGCTCAACACAAGTACAACTGATGGGCAGAAGTACATGGACTCTCACGAGAAGCAGAAAGAGTTTGAGCTATCCAGTGTGGAGAGAACGTTGTGTGAAAACCAACGCTTGGCAACAAATACAAGGCATCGAAAATCATGTCTTAAACCAGAAAGTCTCTCAGCAAGAAAGATAAGAGAACTCTCGAATCAGGGTCTATTGCTGGAAATAACAAACATATCGGACGAAAATATATGAATATCTAGCAAAAAAAAAAAGACTTGAAAGATTATTCCAAGCAGTTCCAGGGTAATCAAGAAACATGCATGGAATGAATAAAGAAATATCTAAAGAAGATCAGACTCATGGGTGAAGACAGTCCCGGATGAACGCAGAATGGAAGACTATACCGAATGAGTGTCGGCTGCGAGAAACTGTATAATTCGAGAAGCAAGACAGGCGGTGAGCGCCACGCGCTAGTCCCGCCTCTCCAGGTAAATCACTTCGTAGGTACTCGTAGGTACTTGCCATTCACCTTGCCTCTAAATCACACATGCCCATGTTACAGAGGGTACATGGCAGGGCACTACGATTCGCCATTATAGAAAACTAACCACAATGAAGACATAAAACCAACATGCTCAAGCCAAGCAACATAAATATCATAACATAAACTCCAGGACAACAAAGACACAAAATATAGGCTATTCAAGATGTGAACGACACTAAATATGGAACACACTTGGCTCCCTCAGAGCCTTAGAGCTCTGAGACAAACACGAGTCATCCATCACTACACACAAGGAACAGTACTTACCCTACCTTAGCTACTGCTTTGCTAAACACACACACACACACACACACACACACAAGGAACAGTACTTACCCTACCTTAGCTACTGCTTTGCTAAACACACACACACACACACACACACACACACACAAGGAACAGTACTTACCCTACCTTAGCTACTGCTTCGCTAAACCCACACACACACCATCACTACACACACACACACCACGCTGGGGTATAAGGCAACGGGAAAACACCACACACAAACGTCCCATGCTTCTCCACTTTGCCATTTTTCGTCAAAGCCATTCTTTCCTCTCCCTTAAATGAGAATCTCTCTCTCTCTCTCTCTCTCTCTCTCTCTCTCTCTCTCTCTCTCTCTCTCTCTCTCTCTCTCTCTCTCTCTCTCTCTCTCTCTCTCGTGCGATGATCACTACCCGATAGCCCTGCCATTTTGGCAAAGCCTCTTCATAGAAACTCACAGGTAGGCGGTCTCCGCATCTGGTGCTCCAGGGACCGCCCGAGAGGGAGCGGGGACGGGCGAGCGCCCCTGGTTTACTCCCCTGGCCTGGGCCGCCCAGCCTGACACCTTCACCCTGGCTCACATTCCCACTAACAGAGAGTTGCCACTTTAACACAAGTGGTACTGAGCGAAATGAAGTTTGGTCCCTACAAATCTTCAACAAGTAAGACCTCACAAAACTCTTTGAGAATTCATATATTATACGAATACGATGATTATGCATACGAAAGTAAAATAAAAAGAAATCGCTTTAAAGAATTAAGAGATATACCATATACGTACTTCCCAAAAACTAAAGATACGAACTGCAATGATGGGTCATTATCACAAATCCCGTGTCATTAGTATAACCTACGCAGCCATTAGGAAGCAATGAGGCTCACTGTATTCCTTCATACAAGCGTACTCTAACCATGCAGTATCATACATCTGTGCCTTTGTATTTCCTGCACATTACAAGGATAGAAGCAAGAGAAGATAAACCTACTCCAGCAAGGTGGGGGAGCATCCTATGTCCTAGGAACTCCCCCAATGCCTTGCTAGGTTACCCCAGTAGGTAGATGCGTGTCCTGCGTCCGACGAGCCCTTCATTAGGCTACCCCAGCAGGTAGAGTGTGTCATCTACACTCAAGCCCCAGACTATCCCAGCAGATGGGGAAGCGTCCTATCCTCAAACCCCTATTAAAGCTCGCTCCCTAAACATACCAGTCACTGACAACGGTTACCGCTGTACAAATTTCTGTTGAAAATATTCGTAGAAATACAGAACCTTTTCCTTGAGTACAGCTGTCTGAATATTCAGTGTTGGGTGTACAAGTTATTGCCAGCATTCTGACACAAATGTACGGTTTTCGAGACAGTAATTGCAGCCGTGTCTGTCTGTTGTGCGTACGTAAATGATGCCATGTGTTAACGTGTGCAGCATCTATGGCTGGTCTACTGAGGGCCACAAAGATATACGAATATACTGTAGATTTCCTCAGCGCCCACAAAACACAGGAACAACCGTCAACCAGAGGTCCACCTATGCAAGCAGAGAGAGAGAGAGAGAGAGAGAGAGAGAGAGAGAGAGAGAGAGAGAGAGAGAGAGAGAGAGAGAGAGAGAGAGAGGGGGGGGGGGCGTGCGAAAGCCAGAATCCTCGTGAGAAATTCCAGCACTGGGAAACCCGAGAACGCTTCTCTCGTCTCACTTGAGTGCACTTAACAGTTTCTGACCTCTGCTCAACCTGCTAAGGTCGACAGCATCACAGACATTCTAAACGAAGCTTTTACTTCAACACTCTGAGGTCTGCCTGAAAGCAACTGAAGGAATATGCCAGGTTTGGCTGTGTCATCCGAGTGTATGCACTTACTTGCATTGCCCCTAACACTTCCTTACTCCACGTATACCTTAATCATGTTAGGTCTTTGAAATTCGCCTGGGATTTGGTCTGGGCTCAAGCAGCGTTCTTCCTTCCCTCATAACTCAAGGTATAGATAGTGTGCCCCCCCCCCCCTCTCTATACCAGGCTAGGCAGGTTAAAATGAACGCAGACACCTGTCCAGTTGGTTTCTGGAGTTCTCCACCGGGCGATCAATCACGTTCCCCAACTCTTAAGAGTTGAGCAAGTCTGGCCCAGTGATGTTTTTTTATTCATATATCGTGTTGCATCTATGACAGTCTCCTGAGTTTAGCGGTTATATAATCCCTATCAAAAAAAACATCTTTCATGCTAGTCATTTCAATATAGAAAATTATTTCTGAGCTTGAAGCTTTAGGAAGAAGTTGCCTGGATTTAGCAAGAGCAAACAACGACGCGTGTCTCCCGCCTGCACTTCACTTAAAGTTGTCCCGAATAGTGTTGACGCTTGACAGGGTCAGCGAGTGCGGCGCGGCCGTGAATGATCTCTGCACAGTTTCCAACTTGGCAAGTCCACTCGCCCTGTGCAGCGGTGTCAACACACACACACACACACACACACACACACACACACACACCAGCACTCTGATGTACGGAATATAAATGCTTTGAAGTGTTGTTATCAAAACGGTTCATCGTACCCGCCCTACCGCTCGAGAGGTTAGAATCCCTTTATATGTGGGGAAAAAATTTCTTAATCGTACACCTCAGGTGCAATGCATCTTTGTATGACATCAAAGTTTGAAGAAAACTGACAAGAGAAGCTAATATCAGTAACTTCTCTCCTACTCTATCGAAACATTCCTTCAGGCTGGGCATAATCATGTTAGCTTTGGTGGGTTCATATTAGTTTAATTCTATCATAATAAAGATTCTTCAGACAGTGATTCTATCGTGATAAAGATTCTTCAGACAGTGATTCTATGGTGATAAAGATTCTTCAGACAGTGATTCTATCGTGATAAAGATTCTTCAGACAGTGATTCTATGGTGATAAAGATTCTTCAGACAGTGATTCTATGGTGATAAAGAGTCTTCAGACAGTGATTCTATGGTGATAAAGATTCTTCAGACAGTGATTCTATCGTGATAAAGATTCTTCAGACAGTGATTCTATGGTGATAAAGATTCTTCAGACAGTGATTCTATCGTGATAAAGATTCTTCAGACAGTGATTCTATGGTGATAAAGAGTCTTCAGACAGTGATTCTATGGTGATAAAGATTCTTCAGACAGTGATTCTATCGTCATAAAGATTCTTCAGACAGTGATTCTATGGTGATAAAGATTCTTCAGACAGTGATTCTATGGTGATAAAGATTCTTCAGACAGTGATTCTATCGTGATAAAGATTCTTCAGACAGTGATTCTATCGTGATAAAGATTCCTCAGACAGTGATTCTATCGTGATAAAGATTCCTCAGACAGTAATTCTTTAATAATAAAGACTGATGTGTTACAACCAGCTGTGTATATATGCGATCTGCAATAGTTGGGAAGTTTACCTGTAAGGGTGAAAAATATATATATATATCTTAGCTCTTCTTAATACTGGTTTCATTTTTGTAGAAATAAGAGATACATTTTGTCAGAACACAACAGTAAGATTAGTCTCCAGAGCCAACACACAAACACCTGAGGCAGATGCAAGACTCTACGACCAGTTAGCAGATATGTGCAACGAACATAATTCTAATACAATGGAAGATTTCAATATATCCATATCTACGAAGGAAGAATCCTGCACCAATAGCTCCAAATGTGATTTTAATCCGAATTTCCTTGGTAAGACCATAAAACAACATACTCGCAATATAAGTTTAGTCCTAGTTACAGAGGAAGTTCTTGTCTACAACATTATGGCTACAAGATAGATGGCTACAAGTGATCACAGATTAATCACTCATGAAGCAGCTCCCAACACTTGTCGTAATGATGATAAACATAAACGTCGTGAAAAATAATAGGTTCTAAACTGGTAAATCTTGAAGGTCGCATTACACTGGACAGGATAAGCTGGATGACTGTCACTGAAAACTATATGATGAACGTAGCTTGGAAAAGCTTCAATAAAATACTCACTGTTGTAGAGGGACAGTATGTATGTGCCAGTGTGTATCAGACGGCCGATTCCCTGAACGATGCCAAAATGATGGGACAATGAAATTAGGAGCTGCCTGTTGTCTAAGACAATAGCACATAAACACAAAGAGAAAAATCACCAAGATGTGAGAGCGCGAACTGCGTACATTTGCGAAGAAAAACTAAAACTTATTGGCCAAAGCACACGTTAATAGGAAGAATATATTGTTGAAAACAGTACATGACAACGTAAAGAACTCTACACTTACGTTAAAGGCATGAAAGGCATCATCCAACCAAAGGGTCCAATGATAAACGAAAACTGTGACTTGGTTCAAGACAGTGAAGTTATCATTTTGTTATCGTTATCATGTTCTTCATCGGTATACACCAGTGAAGCTACAGCTCCTGTCCTGGATCCAGTCCAAGTGACAGAAGAACAATCTGCAACATAGTGACAAACGTATTTACACTGTACATCAAGAATCCTCGATGTACAATTCACTACGAAGAACCAACACCCGTTGAGGAACAAGAGGATGGACGTCACACACCAGCGGGAGACGAGAAGAAAATTTGTCCCGAGTGAGGAATGTCTTATCAGCTTCATCACCGCCACACTTTTGTTGGCAAGAAGAGCACTGTGTGTGTGTGTGTGTGTGTGTGTGTGTGTGTGTGTGTGTGTGTGTGTGTGTGTGTGTGATGTGTGTGTGTGTGTAAGTGTGTGATGTCTCATGTAACACAGTATACAAAAAGAAATCTTCCTTCATCCTACACGAGAGAGAGAGAGAGAGAGAGAGAGAGAGAGAGAGAGAGAGAGAGAGAGAGAGAGAGAGAGAGAGAGAGAGAGAGAGAGTTTGAGGTCACCCCCCCCCCCCCCCCCTACGCACCGTTATTACGGCAGACCTTGGGAGATGACTGCAGCCATCACCCAGGCGGCACCTGCACCACGTAGTGTCGACCAGTGCTCCTTCTTGAGCCTCACGAGAGTCAAGTCGGAGCATAAGAGCTGTGACAAGCGACACGCAAGTACACACATCATGCTGTCCGGCCAGTAATGTTATGAGTTAAGAGCCAGGCGGGCGGCTCCATCTGTGGCACACTCAGTCTCTCCCAAGCTAGGCTTTATGTTGTCCTTCAGCCAGCAGCCCCGGGTGACGCAAGCCGCCGCGGACCCACTCACAAGCACTTCTGAGGCACCGCTGCAACTTTCTCCCGAAGTTCATGGCAGGACATAACGCTGCTGACACCCGATACCCACAGAAAGTACTTCTGCGGTGCTGGGGTAGTACACCGTGTTGCTGCTGACACCCGATACCCACAGAAAGTACTTCTGCGGTGCTGGGGTGGAACACTGTGTTGCTGCTGACACCCGATACCCACAGAAAGTACTTCTGCGGTGCTGGGGTGGAACACTGTATTGCTGCTGACACCCGATACCCACAGAAAGTACTTCTGCGGTGCTGGGGTGGAACATTGTGTTGCTGCTGACACCCGATACCCACAAAGTACATCTGCGGTGCTGGGGTAGAACACCGTGTTGCTGCTGACACCCGATACCCACAGAATGTACTTCTGCGGTGCTGGGGTGGAACACTGTGTTGCTGCTGACACAGGATACCCACAGCAAGGGCTTCTTGGGTGCTGTGAGGAACACTGTGGTGTTGCTGATACACACCGCCACAGCAAATAGTCCTGGGGTGGTGGGAAGGAACACTTTGGTGCTGTTCATAGATCATACCCACAGCTGGTGCTTCTGGGGAGCTGGGAAGGAACACTATGGTGCTGCTGACACACAATAACTACAGCAACTACACCTAGGGTGCTGGGGAGAAACACTATAGTGCTGCTGATACACAATAACTACAGCAACTACACCTAGGGTGCTGGGGAGAAACACTATAGTGCTGCTGATAAACGACACCAACAACAAATGCACCTGGGGGGCTTGGAAGAACACTGCGGTGCTGCTAAGCCATGGTACCCATAGCAAGTGTTCCTGGGGTGCAAGAGAGGAGCACTGTGGTGCTACGAACACATGACTCTCACATACAGTGCTCCTGGAGTGCTGCTGAGACGCAACACTCAGAGCAAGTGATCATGGAAAGCTGGGAAGAACTTTTTGGGCTGCTGACCCACCATACCCACACAGCAAGTGAGCCTGGGGTGCTACTTGTTTTCGCTAACTCACACACGAGCCCCTGAAATGCAGCAGGTTACCACTGCGACCCACCATTTCAAAAGGCCCGTTTTCTTTTTTAATCTCGAACGAGGCAGTCGGCACACTGCGTTGCGACCCACCAATCTAAATGACCCAGGTTCGAATCCCGGACAAGGCAACGTGCTCACAGCCAACCTAGCTGTTCATCCTCCCCTTATGGGCCAGCCTGATTGCGTACCTAACCTAACCTCTGTGTGTGTGTGTGTGTGTGTGTGTGTGTGTGTGTGTGTGTTGTACATATAAGGTTAAGGACATGGTATATGTAGAAAGTTTAAGGGACGGCGCAACACGAGAGCAAAACACTCTCCCCTTATATGACAATCAGTACTCACGCACGTACCTCACCTCAACGATGGATAAATCAAATTTTAGGAGATGGCTTCCCCAAATCACCAGCAGTCGAGTATGAAGGATGACCTGGAATGACCATGGTCAGTAATGAGGCGTACCCGCATCAGAGTTAAACAATTACTTCTGGTGCTAAGCACAACACGGCAACGTTCACCATCATCATCATCATCATCATCAGGTGACGGTGATTATAATCACTTCAGCATTCCCGGCATGACCCGGGCCACCACGCCGAAAAACGCGTTAATTCGGCAAGCAATTATGGCTGTGGTGGGTGGTGGTGGGTCAGGGCCGTGGTGGGTGGTGGTTGGTCAGGGCTGTGGTGATGATGGTGGCGGTAGGTCAGGGCTGTGGTGGTGAGTTGTGGTCACCTCTGGTGCGGGTCTTCCCTCCGGCATCAGCTGACAGAAGACAGTAAACAACCCTTAATTAACCCTTCGTTTCGCCTTCACCCATGTCCTGCACCACGGCTGGGCCAGGTCACAGCCTCACTGGTAAATCCCCTTCCCCTCCACTCCCCGACAGCCAACTCCTCTGTACCTCTTCTTAAACTTTACATACGGGTATCTCAGCACGACTTACGAGTACCTCAGCACGACTTACAAGTACCTCAGCACGATTTCTGGCTCCTGAGCTCGACTGTAACAGCCATGAGTATTAATGATCTGGCTTTTGACCCGACCCTAAACAGTCAAGTGCCAAGCAACCGTATCCAGCAGGATGGGTCATGCCACATGCAGCTACGTAGTGGACCACAGGGACAGCCTCTGGGACAGCTGCTCTTCAGCTTACATCCTTCTGAGTCGTATATGTTTTACTTTAAGTAAATTACTCGCTACCATCTGTTCTTCAACTGTAAACATTGGATGTCAGGTATACATTTTTCAAAGTTTACTAATTTCTTGTTATTCTATCAAAATTATCACAGGCTACCCATTGGATTTCACACATACTTGGTCACTTTAGTGCCTTGACTCGCCAAAGATCGTGTCTTACAGTACTTAATCTCTCATTGGTGAAGTGTCCCCTGAGGGGGTAACTTTGGCAGGACGCGCCAAAAAAGGTTTTGCGATTCCGCCCGGAGAATGGGTACCATAAATTCGTCTCCTTTGAGGCAAGAACAATTTTTTATCAGGATCGCACTAAATCCCATTTTTCATATGAAAACAGAACTGCACAAAGATTAACCCCTGAAGATGGGGTTTTAGTCTCTAAATTGTTGGGGGTCACTCAAGAGGCACAACACGACAAGCCTTCTCATTGTAACGTCCTGCTCTTTCTCTTCCTCTTTCTTACTCATTCGCTGTTTCTTGAGAAGCAAAGCATCGCCAAGAACAGACGAAAAATGTCCTCACTTGTCCACATGCACTTTCTAGCTGTCATGTACGATGAACAAACCAGAATCCTCCATCCATAGCTAAGCTCCATGACAATGTACGCTTCACACCCTCCTGCATATATATATATATATATATATATATATATATATATATATATATATATATATATATATATATATATATATATATTGGAAAAGATCACAATTGAGCGCTTGATCAAGTAAATTCCATCTAATCCACGGGGAAATGAAACACGATAAGTTCGCAAGTGTAGTATCTCCCCTGATGATGTGATCATCACGAAAGTGCACTTGGGGCTTACCGTGTTTCATTTCCCCGTGCAGTGAAGGAAAAAAAATTATATATATATATATATATATATATATATATATATAATTCCAAAGTGAACGTAACCAGCGAGAATGGTCGTCTGTCATCTGTGACGTTGACGTATTCACCAGGGACAGTTGGTCTGCATAAACCACTTGCGTCTCCATCGCTGAGGTTAAGAAGTCCAAAGGTTAAACACTCTCAAGATGAATGTTCCCCGGCGTTCCGACCTCCAGACCTCCACTAAAATTTATGGAGCCGTGCCCGGGGCTGCACTGTTGACGACTGGCGGGGGCGCTCCAAGCCCAGGTGCGTATGACACCTACCTCCAGTCAAACCCCGAGGTTTCACGAGACGACGACCACCAGCTTATATCGTGTTGGGATGAGTCAGAGATGGTCTGGCGGCGCACTGGAAACTTGTACTGTGACCAGAGTTCAAGGTACAGCATTGCGACATGAGCGAGTTGGATACCGAGGACGGGCCGTCGTTACAAAGAAGATCCCTGCCAAGCAACCACCTGATATGCTAAGTATAGTACAGTCATAAAACCTGCCACAGTGAGGATCTTGGACATTCTGCTCTGTGCCGAGTTTCATAATGAAGTCTCATGGGCTTTACCCAAGCCCCTCAGCTTCTCGCTGAAACACAATCCTAAAGGGAGGGAATGGTCTCTTGTTATGGCACTCACTGGCACCTGTGTCTTTTCTGAGGCAATTATCACTTGCCACCGTTGGCAACAGTGTGTTACGGGTTCCACCTGCAGGCTATCCATTGGTTTAACGTAAGGACCTCCCTCGTGTCCTCAGCAAGGAAAACTACCCCGGGCAACAGATGGAGGAGGTCATCGCGAAGTGTCAGTACAAGCCCTTTATATAGCCACATACAGTCTCATGCAAATAGGAAGTCAGGCGCAGTGATCCATCGTTCCTCTTCAAAGGGCCTCCTGCCTGTTCCTTGTCACACAGACGAGGAAGGTCTGAACACAGTGGTATGACCCAAACTACCAACTGGATACGTGATTATGCCAGAAATGAAGGGCGTGGCACTGTATCTACTGCATCATTATGTTTCTCTCGATCAAGTCAAGTTGAGACAGCAGTGATATCATCAGACCGTAGGTACCGTTTCAATGGATCTGGTTCTAAACAGTCTTACGCAAGAAGCATCTGCTCTCCTCAGATTCTTCACGAAGATGAAACCAATTCAGAGGACGACGCAGGCTGGATAAATAGCCTTTCTCACTCTTGAGTCACCTGCCCGTCGCTTTGAACTGAAACTGTGATACACATCAGCTGTGCCTCAGGACTGGATTTACAGCCGCTACATCTCTCTCAGATTGGATGTATGGAAGGCTCAGTTTCTCGTGGAATTATTTACAGTAATGGAGGACGACCCAACATGAATACGTTCGTAAAATATTCTAAACATAAATCTATTCTTCTTAACGTCAGGAAGAATGCCTTCTGCCCCATGAAAGAGAAGTTATCTAAATCTGTACGTGGTGTGCCAGCCACATACGACCCAACCCATGAAATAGATTTAAGAAAATCAAAAGGTAAAGCCCCACCTGATTCAAATCAGCCAGCAACCTCAAGGACATGAAATTTACAGGTTTGGTTGAGAAATTATAAAGATCCATCGCTCACGCCTCCCACAGACTGACGGAGGTACTGGAGATCGTGGCTAATGTGTGACGTGCCGTGCATCATGTGCCTGACGCGACTGGAAATAGCTTTATCTACCAGCAGACAACAGGGTCTCCAAATGTTAGACACTCACATAACATCCTACCCTTCATGGGAGTGTGTATCAGCAGTATACTGCCGACCATGGTAAGGTGTGACACCAGTATACTGCCATCCATGGTAAGGTGTGACACCAGTATACTGCCATCCATGGTAAGGTGTGACAACAGTATACTGCCGACCATGGTAGGGTATGACAACGGTATACTCCCGTTCACATCAATACATACTGAGTTTCTTTTAGATTTTCGTACAAATATTCATTTCGGGTCAGGAAAATAACATCAACACGTCATCAGATCCAAGCGATTTGTACTTGGAAACTCCAGTCATTAATAGGATGACGGCCTGCCTCTCCCCCACCTACAGGTCCTTACTACTAATCCATATTAGCATACACACTCTGTGGGGGATAAAGCTACCAAGTGGTCCACCAGGACAATCATCATTGTGTATGATTACGATTTCAAACGTGGTGTTTGACCCTTGTATGGACCTGTGATATGTGAATTTAATAATGACCTCCCTCTCCTTCCTGTGTCGGGTGTTCCTGAATGCAGGTAACATAAAAGATGAACTGTCTCTTCCGATTTCTTATCACGTATGTGGGTTTACCTTGTCGCAACAGACCCCTCTCCTGCGTGACCAATTGTTTACCGTTTTTCCCATAGCCGTGGGAGTGGAGGGAACTTGATCGGGTAACGGACCTCGCACTTTCTCACTAGACAAGCTGCTCAACACCTCCGCTTTCTTTCAGTCAACTCCGGGCAACTGTGCCCTCTCCCATGTTGATGTGGATGAAGAGGAACTCTTATTCTTGGTTATATTTCAGTTTCACTGGTGACGAGGAGAACTTTGTTCACACTCCAGGACCCAGCAGTTCTTCTCGTGTTCCAGACTCCAGCAGGTGTATGGTAAAGCAGGCGTCATTTGCCGTGCTTCCATGATGACAACGCCAACATTATCGGGTTGATGTTTCCATCGCCTTGGGTGTGTTTCCAGAGCATGTCGGAAAGCATGGACGTGCCAGCCTGGACTCTACCCAGCAGGAATCCTGTGGTCTCCCCCACACGCTAGGGGATGTACCTCATGAGATCCCGAGGCACAAACGGGTTCCACCAGTGTGTTACTATGCTAAACGAAAACCATTAGCTGCTCTTAAGTCCTGGTAGGTAATCAGTCACGTCCACCACATGAAAAGCCCAGGATGCCAAGAGTTCCTAACTGCTCATCTCAAAGCTCCTTAGCCTTAAGAGGGATTTGTTTACACACAGCCCAGCACTTTACCGTCTTAAATCCTTCACAGTGTCGCTACATAATGTTACTTGACAGACGAGGGTTCACAGGGTCAACAGGGTACCACTTGACACATGAGGGTTAACAGGGTAAACAGGGTACCACTTGACAGATGAGGGTTAACAGGGTCAAAAAGGTACCACTTGACAGACGAAGGTTCATAGGGTCACCAGGGGACCACTTAAAAGATGAGGGTCCATAGGGTCACCACGGTACTACCACTTGACAGACGAGGGTTCACAAGGTCACTTGACAGACGAGGGTTCATCAGGTCATTTGACAGACAAGGGTTCACAAGGTCACCAAGGTCCTACCACTTGACAGACGAGGGTTTACAAGGTCACCACGGTACTACCACTTGACAGACGAGGGGTCTTAGGGTCACCAGGGTACCACTTGACAGACGAGGGTTCATAGCGTCACTTGACAGATGAGAATTCCTCCTGTGAACAGAGTATACCTACAATAACATGCAGCAAAGTACAAATACATCACGACAGTATCAAACAACGTCTCTCAGCGCCACAGGTCCTTAGCCTCTCGCGTCTCTTCGCACAAGACATGAAAGTGTGCCGAGCTGCCAGCATGTGGGTACTGTGAATAATCAACATGTGGGTCCTGGCAGAGATAATTCATTCATTCATTCTCCTCATTACTGTGGGTACAGAAAAACTGACACTAGGGAAGCCTATGGTATAAGTGCCACTGCTATATAGTTACACTTTCCCTATTACTGTGGCCTCAGCAGCTTGTCACTCAGTGGTCTACCCATACTACCAACACCTGCTACTTTACGAACACCTTACCATGCAGTTAAGGGGTCTCCTACCCCTACATCTTGGTCTGGGACCTTAGCGTGTTTACGAAGGTCTCTTACCTTTACATCCCGGTCTGGGACCTGACCTTAAGTATACTTTCTATTGGTTACGGAGATCCATTACTACCAAGCTTCAGTCTGGGACCTGTTGTTGTTGTTGTGTTGATCTTATTTTACCTGACGTATACCTTACGATAATTTAGGAGGTATTCTTCGCCCCGTAACCCGATCTTGGGCCTTACTCAATGTTTTGGGAGGTCTTCTACCCCCCATAGCTCGGCCTGGGACCTTACCTTCGCTTACGTATTGATAGTTTCAGATGTCATCTAACCCCTACACCTCCGTCTGAGACCTTGGCCTTACAGTAGTCACACCATATGACCCACAATTCGGTCCCACATCGTGGCTAACCAGGTATACTGTTTATATAACTATCCAGGTTCTTTTGGTCTTACTTCTCCAGTGCAGTCCACTGCGCTCGCCTTGTAGCTCACGCATGCCGGTGTCACTGATGATACAAAATAAGGCTATACGACTCGTCACAAATGAAAAATACTCCTACCATGAAAACACCGTAGAGCAGCACGAACGACAGAAGATTAAACCAGTCGGTTCATACCTATGAGTAGCAGACTTGAAAACAACGATGACGTAAACTACAGACAAATCCCAGATCGTGATAACTGAGCAAACCTGGAACCTCCTTGGTCCCCTTGAAGCCTCAGAACACTCAGAGAGGCATCAAGGGGACTTCAGAGAGTACATGAAGACTCAGAGAGGCTTCATGTACAATATGAAAATCGTTAAGCTTGGTGAATCTCCTCTAGTTAAGTAGTAACTATCATGACCTCCCAGATCTGTGAATCTGTAATACCTTAACTGTGTGTTTTCGGCCGAGTGGCTGCCTAAATCAGATAAAACCATTATTCATTTATCTATTACTCCCAGTTTGCCCGGCGTATATGAATAAGGCACAGACACACCATACGCCTCTTCTTCCTCTTCTCCTCTGACCACCGTATTAGAGGAAAAATAGTTGGGGAGGAGGAGGTGAGGGGAGCAACCTAACACAGCAGTGAGGACGTTCACTACGTCATCATCATGATATATCATCAACATGAGTTACAACACATCCTGCACGAGCTGTTTGTTAACAACTTAGGCACGATGGTATGACCCTTGAGCATAGCGATAAGTCCCATGATACATACGATCTCTGACCAGAACCCTAAGTGTCAAGCCAGAGTCGAGGCAATCATGCCCAATGATCGTACTATCATAACCTCAAGGGGCTAAGATCATCAAATCTGTGACGTGCTGGCAGCTGTGCTGAATGAAGATCTTATCGAGGTGTCGTCCATTCAGCAGGTCTGGTACAGTATATCCTCGCCACAGAAGCACCATCGTGAGTACGGGCTATAAGAATGAGGACGGCTGTCATTATCTAAACTCCTTCTACACCCTCCTGTCACTCCCGCTCAAGCCCTCCACATCCAATGACTAATCTGGAATTTCCCCACTGAAAACTGAGAGTTCCACCACAGTGTATCCATTACCTGCACAATTATTCGAGATAAAATATAATGAATTCAATGACCCAACTGAGACAAGAGCTCACTTACTCATGTTGACAAAACCATTACCCGACCGTGGTGGAGATACTGTACAATCACACCTTTGTCAAAAGGACGAAAGCACAACGCAGGGCCATCCCGGGCCAGTGTCAGCGCAAGACCTAAGGGCTCAGTGAGCGTTGGTGTGGCTAACCACTGGAATTCAAGCTGAACAAGGTCACGGGACAAGCCGGGTACAGCAGAGGAGTCCACTGCAAGAGCTGTAAAGTGGGCTACAATAGTGACACACCAGATCTTGGTTTTCATTTCCATACGTAGTTCTACGATACCCTACCTGACCTTACGTAAACCTTACGATGGTTAGGAAGGTCATCTACACCCAGAGCTTGGTCTGGGTCCACGTTATCGTGTTGTTCCTAACTTATTGTAGTAATACTCCTTATAAAGGTCCTTTACTCAGTCAGGCAGTTGGAGTCTGTGGTTTGTGTGCCTTCGCAACCATCACCTCCTGGTTGGTCTGGTCAATTCTGTGTAGAAACTTATCCAGGTCCTTTTTTAGAGCTCTCTTCTGTACAGTCCACAACGGTGCCATATGCTGCAGGCAGTATATCAAACAGTGTTTTCATCTCACTATTCGTTTATCAAATGCAATGTATTGAAAGAATTAGGGATCCGGATATTTACAATGTGTTTTCTCTCACTTTACATGTTGCTCGTCTCGACGGAATACCATGAACCTTTCGCCCAGCGTTGTCGAGCGGCAACTGTCCAGAGTATGTTGTATAGTGACAACCGATCAGTGTGTGTTGTCTACAGCAACAAACCAGTGTGTGTTGTCCTACAGCAAATGAACACAGTGTGTTGTCCTATAGCAAATGACCAGCGTGCTGTCCCTGCGTAATAAGCAGTACACATCAGCATTTCTTGGGGTCAGCTAAGGCAGCAGAGGACTACATCAAAACAGAAAGCAGTGCTGCCACCTGACTCCTCCTCCTACTCCTTTACTGCTTACATAGGCTGTTATGCTGTGTAGGAGCTAACGACCGGAGCTATGGCTCGCCAAGTGCCGGGGGTATGGTTGGTCAGCAGGGGATGAGTGTGGCAAGACATACGGAGATGTAGGGGCAGTAATCCACGGGAACCGAATTCTGGAGAGACAGTTCGTAACATCTGCGAAGCAGGGATGTGAGAGGACCCTTGAGACGACAAGATGACCACTGAGCACAACGGTACAACCCTTGAGGCGACAATACGACCCCGGAGCACGATGTTACGACCCTTAGAGACGAAAGGACGACCCTAAGCACGACGGCATGACCCCTGAGACGACGGGACGACCCCTGAGCAAGACGACACGACCCTCGGGTATAGCAGCGTGATTTTCGAAATGCTCCTTACAGTTAAAGTCAAATGCTATGCTCTCGTCCTCAATGGCCTTATTTTCGTACTCACTAGTCGTACCCTTGTGCTCAAGGGCAGCGTGAGCCGTGAACGCCTCCCTAACCAGCGGTTCCGGCACAGTGCTCCTCCCGGGATGTCGTCCACTACGTGAGGGAAAGCTGAGTAGGCCTACATGACGGGTTAAACCTTGACGATGTGGGTGTGTGGTAAGGCGATGACCTCCAAATGTGAGAAAATCTCTCTCTCTCTCTCTCTCTCTCTCTCTCTCTCTCTCTCTCTCTCTCTCTCTCTCTCTCTCTCTCTCTCTCTCTCTCTCTCTGGCTCACTTTTCCTTCCACTCTCCCTCCTCATGTCTGTTCGCTGCTCCTCCTTCAGTGGTCAAGGCTGTTGTCAGGTGTGCCTCGTGGACCCTGTGGGCGAAGGCAACAGTGGTGTGGTGGTTGTGAGCAGGTGGCCGGCCTCCAGACGTCCCTGCCTCTGGCCATGTAGTATGTGCTTAACGACGATGGCGACCAGTGTGTTCTTACTGGAAGGTAATGATAGAGCTGTGTGGTAGGAGACGCTGGGAAGGTGAGTGTAGTGTCGATGGCATATAAAGGGCTAAGCCCCTTCGTCACTCCACTCCTGGTGTTTGGGGCTGAGGCAAGTCTCGTGGTGACTTACACGTGGCGTGAGACGTGTGCGTTGAGCTCCTGTGGCCGGCCGACCCTGATGCTCTGCCTCGACGCAAGAAGTGGATCACTGACGCCCTATCGCTATCCCTCCTGACCATCTGACAGTAGCACCCTCTCCCTCTGTTTGCCCGCTCACCCTACCCCCCTCTTTTTTCCCCACACATTTGTCATTCCCACACTGGTGTGTGAGCTTTACTTACAAGCTTATGGTAATGGAAAATGATAAGTTGAAGGAAAGATCGGTTTTGATAACTTATGTATCAGTGAGATTATTACACGAAAGTGCCCTTGGGAACTTATCGTGTTTCATTTCCTCGTGGACTTATAGGAATATACTTGATCACGCTCTAAATTGCGATCCTTTCCAATATATATATATATATATATATATATATATATATATATATATATATATATATATATATATGAGAGAGAGAGAGAGAGAGAGAGAGAGAGAGAGAGAGGAGGAAGGTGCAGTAGATAAGAAAGATGAAAACACAGTATAACATGGAGCCACAGGAGAGGCCGCTTGACACAGGCAGTCGGCCTCACCACCAGCGAGGTAGTCCCCACTCCTCCACCTACCTGCCAGTCTCCACCCGACCACACTACCGCACACCACACCACAACACGCTCCTCACGTGGCCAACTCCCTACATTTTACCGCACAACCTCGGCAGCAATTTGGTAGGCACAAGGCCGCCACACACCACATCACTACATCTCCAATTCACGAATCACCACAAGACCATTCGCTACACTACCACACACCTGACAACTCGCTAGTACCCTGGCCATCACACTAACCACACCTCCCAGGACCTGGTACAAACCACACCACCACACCTTCCAGTACCTGACGTTCACCACACCTCCCCAACCACCACCCAAACACCCACCCTTCTCCACCATTACATGTACCACTTCACCACACCAACTGTATCTCAACTTGTATCCAGTTCAGGTAAGCAGGACCATGTTCAGGCTGGTGTGTCGTGTGATCAACAGCTGGGTCAGGAACAGGAGCAGCAGCAGCTGATAATGATCAGAAGTGTCTACACTGTAATGACTGCCTCACCTCCACCCACCCGGACAGCAGACAGAATACTAATGTCCTTATTTCACCAGGTTGTACCACACACCACAGCGGCAACGTCTGCTCACCACACTGGGCCCTCACATACCTATACAGTCAGAATTATCACAAGACTAAAGAAAATAGTCTTACCAAGTGAACATAATGTCTACGACAACGTGCATTACTCATGTATGCAGATCGAATACTTCCAAATGTTATGGACATAATTTAGTGGTGTTGATCCAGGGCACTGGTGGCAGGAGGGAACCTGGGGGGAGGGAGGGGGGGGGGACTCCCGCATCTCTACCAATATGGCAGGAGAGCACTCACACCCGTCTCCTTCCCTCATCACACACCTCTGGTACCATGCATACATGCATGCATGCCTGCCTGCACGCCTGCATGATTTTTTTTTGTGTGTGTGTGTGTGTGTGTGTGTGTGTGTGTGTGTGTGTGTGTGTGTGTGTGTGTGTGCGCGTATGTACAATAATCAGAGGACTGCTGACTTTACTGCAAAGCTGAGGTATGATAACAGACATATACAGGTTTCCAGTATAGAATGCTTCAACAAACTCTTTATATACGACAGGGAGGGGAGCGGCAGAGGAGCAGGTGGGGGTGAACATCTACGTTTTCTACAACGTTGATCCAAGTGGCTGGCATGGGCTCGATGCGGTTGTAGCGCCAAACTGCAACTGTGGGACGCGTGGTCTCAGGCGGTAGGTGGAGGCGGCCGCGAAAGTAGTGCAGCAACTTCCTCCCATAATGCCAGATAAGGTGCAGGTAATGGTCGGAGAGAGTCAGGAGGGCCGGTGAGTTGAGCGCCCCTTGACGGGTGACCTGTGAGAGGAACCAAACAGGATATCGTATGCCATATTTTGTACCTCTTCTAATGGCCCCTGTTGTGTGGCTGATAAGGAGGAGGACGTCAGAGAGGTACAGATGAGCTTGGAAAGAATGCAGGTAGTGTGGATGTGTCTTGAGCCTACGTAAAATGTGGAGAAGATAGGTGGAAGATCTGACGATAATGCTGATGCGTTCCTTCCAGCTTAGCTTACCGTCCATAGTGACAAGTAACCTAGCACCCTGGTTGACTGGGCAAGCTGGAGGAGGTTGGGACCTTGCGGGACATTTAAGAGTGGAACATGGTTAGAGGTCAGTTTGCTGTACCTGACCACGGTCTTGACGTGACTGAGGGTGACGTGGTTGGCAGCGATTCAATTTCTGGAGTTGCCGAGGGTGTTCTAAAAGGGACTTATTTGGGAAGGTTACTGTCACCTCTGATTCTAATGGTAAGACAAGGGACTACAAACAGTTACCGACCAATAGGTCCTCTTAAAGCTGTTTGTGATAATAGAAATCAGTATAGCAAGAGTAGAGAGTAAAAAAGATAAAATGATCTAACGAGCAAACATGATTTCAAGAGCAAAAATATTACTTACGGAGGGAGGTACCGCCAGTGAGCAGGTGTGTCCTGAAGAGCACACTTGCTTAGTATGAGAAAACACAGGGACCTCCTGAGACACAGTGAGGAAGTCTACAAACCTGGGAATGAGGGTTTTCTATGCCCTACGAATGGTGGCTCTGTTATGTTTTGGTTGACAGCTACAGAAGTCTGACGCTTAATAATTCATTACATGGCGATGCAGATCTTCATAGCATTAAACTGCGGATCGAGCTGACGTCTGTGCGAGTCCTGGAGTTACCTTGGAGAGGTACACTTTCAAAGCGTAGATTGGGGACCTGAACGGAGAGATAGTGGGTGTGCTGACTTTCGCACTGGGGAAATATGTGAAGATTTCCCATCAAGGAGGCATTTTCACAGCTGGAAAGAAGAATGATGATGGACAAGAGGCCTTAAGGTAGTTCTGCGGAGAACAGGTCACGTTATACACATATATCCTGAGGCTGCGTAACCTTCCAAAGAGTCTGGAAGTGAGGTGAGGGGCCTGGAGGTCTGGCTGGGAGGCAGGCGTTTTCAAGGTGAGGAAGTCTCCGGCAGTTGGTGGTGAAGTGATCGTTAATAAGTTCAGCTGCTTTTCACCGCTGGAAAGGTGACTAACGCGCGAGTACAGTAAGGAGGATTTCTAGCTCACACCACACAACCTCACAGTTCCCCATACCACTGGCTGTTATTCAGCTACCTCACTGGTTGTATCTTACTTGATCAACAAGATTTTCCAAATTCCAAAGCGTATTCCACGAAAGACTTGCCTCGTATCTTCTTATGTGTATATATATACATATATATATATATATATATATATATATATATATATATATATATATATATATATATATATACACACCCTGTCTCACGCCACGGACCCATTCATCGACCTGCACCATAGGAGATGATGAAGAGCTGGCTGCCTTGCCCCGAATTCGACCCCAGGTTTCAACGCTAACCAGTGCAATAATGTGTAAGGGAAGGGAGCGTATGTGTATAATATAAATCATTTCTATCTAAGGAAAGTGAGCCGCGCTCATACTGTCGCGCCCCTCAAACACATACACTGGTCCAGCCTTGTTCTGAAATCACCTACCTCTCCAAGGTCGTCCAGATCCCTTCCCGCAGTCTTACTACACGACCCATGCCGTAAACTTCGTCATCCACACTTCCTGCCAAGCTGATAGAGTATCTAGATTCTCCTGCACTGCTTCATAATCTGGTAGATCACCATACTGCCCTTGGTAGATCACCATACTGCCCCTGGGCAGATCACCATACTGCCCCTGGTAAATCACCATATAGCACCTGGTAGGTCACCATACTGCCCCTGGGTAGATCACCATACTATCCCTTGGTAGATCACCATACTGCTCCTGGTAGATCACCATACTGCCCCTGGTAGATCACCATACTGCTCCTGGTAGATCACCATACTGCTCCTGGTAGATCACCATACTGCTCCTGGTAGATCACCATACTGCTCCTGGTAGATCACCATACTGCTCCTGGTAGATCACCATACTGCACCTGAATCACCTCGACTACATTGTTTCCTCTTCACTTCCCTTGAGCTACCAACCCCAGCATCAGTCGCCGACCTCACCTCCGTATGATCACCTCTTCCTGTGGTGGTTCATACAAAGCGCTCTCAACCTACGGGGCTGCGTGTGTGTGTGGATACGTCCAACACAGATGGATGATCCTCCCTGCCTTTTCCCTGGTTCGTGCCGGTACACAATAGGGCAAGTATTACTCCCGTTACGCTTACGACATCTTTATTATCATCTCAGTAACTCCCTTCTCACATTCCACTCGTCAAATATGAATCCATTTCCTTGAAGCTGATATCCTCCTGAGTGTGTGTGTGTGTGTGTGTGTGTGTGTGTGTGTGTGTGTGTGTGTGTGTGTGTGTGTGTGTGTGAATCGTAATGCGGCCAAACCACCAACGATAATTCCTGGTAAATTAGTGCACAGGTGTCCGGCAACAGGTGTGACCTGAGGGGCGGCCGCTGGTGCTGATCAGGTGCGTCGTAAGGTTACTCGCTTCACATCACTATACCTGAAGCCGAGTTATAACTCATCCTGGGAATATAAAACCTCCTGAGCACGACGGTAAGGCCCTGGAATATGATGGCCTTGGGTAGGAGGGTCTGGCTTGTGACATGAACCTTAAGAGTCTGGCCAATGGCCAAGGTGGTCATATCCGAGATTCGTACCGTCGTGCAGAAGGATTGTACAGTCATAATAGAGTCGCACCGTCGTGCTGAAGGGTCGTACCGTCATAACAGAGCCGTGCTGTCGTGCTCAAGGATCGTACAGTCGAGCTCAGGGACTTTACCTCCCTAACATATGTACTACAGAACAAGACTTGTGATAACCAGTGCTGAGGGAGTGACCAGCTTCCCTGGGAGAGGAGGAGAGTCCGGCTGGTGATGCCAGCGGGCCTTCCTCCTCCTCTGACAACACGACACTGTATCAGGTAATTCTAATAAGTGGGATAAGGAACTCTGGAAGACAGGACACAAGGAATGAAATCCTTACAGAGTTAACATCTGAGGCAAATGGCAAAGACGAGGTTCTGCTCTTGTGACAAACTAACCCACGCAATACACACGGTAAGGTTCCTGTGTTTAAATTTCGGTAGTTGTCGCTATGATACGACTGTAAGACTAAGATGGTCACCTCATTCAACATGCCACATGGTATGTAAACTGTTTACATACCATGTTGGATTAAAAACATGGCTTGCGTTCATTGCGCTTCTTGAGTCTATCTAAAAGATTTTCTTCAAGTTCTTCCTGAATAATCATTTTGTGACTGCCTGCTAGGAGAACCAAGTTATAGTTAACCGCATCCTTCTTGAATATCCGGACTTTCCTTTGATAGATTACTGTCTTTCATATGGTGATGCTTCAACCTCAGCCAAACGCAAAGCAGAGGTTATTGTTGCAGGAATGGAAGCATATATACCCTCTTCCTCTAAGACGACCACTTCCTCCAATCCTTAGTTCAACCGTTCCTGAACAGAAGCCATTCAGGCAAGAGATTAGGCATGGAAAAACCCCTTCCTCCGAGTCCCCATTCAGCTTTTATCACTGCCCGCAATCAGTCCCGTGAGGCAAAGCGTTCCTTTATTCAAAATAAATGCGATAACCTCTCCTTGTCATCCAAGGTTAGGTCTTTCTGGTCTTCAGCTAAAGGCATGGCTGACAACTTCTGTCGTTCTACCTTTCTTTCACTTTTTCTTTTTGACGGCACTATAGCTGTCTCTCCCGTAGACAAAGCAACTGCGTTTGGTTCTCGTTTATCCTGTAACTCTACCTTAGACGGCGAGCATTTCTTCCCCCCCTGATGCTCCTCTTACTAATCATGCCCCTCCCGGAAGTACTCTCTTTTCCAACTGTCCAAAAAAACGCCTCTCTCTCTGGACTCGAGCAAGGCTTACCGTCCTCACGGAATCCCTCCTCGTGTACTGAAAGGATGTACCTCCGAATTTGCAACTGAGCTTGCTCATCTGTTCCGTTTCCATGAAGAGTTAAACCTTTTCCATCTTACAGGCATGCGTTGGTACATCATTCCCCAAGAAGGGTGACCGTCCCTTCCAACAATCATCCTGTTGCTCTGACAACTATTTTCAAAGTCTTTGAATCTCTCCTCAACCCCCTAACCTCAGACATTTTGAATCACAAAGTCCTCTTTCTGATCACCAGTACGGCTTACGCACGGCGAAATCCACTGGTGATATCCTTTCCTGTTTTACTAATGTCTAGTTATCCTCCCTGAAACATCCTGGAGAATCCCATGTACTTGCACCTGATATATCTAAAGCTGTTGACAGGGTGTGGCATCAGGGCCTCATCTGTAAGCTCCCTTCTTCTGGCTCCACCCCTGATTTTGTTCCCTCATATCTAGTTACCTCTCTGTCCGATCTATCTCCGTGAGTGTTGATGGATCAGCCTTTCCACCTTTCTCCAACAGTGGTATCCCTCAAGGTACTGTCATGTCTCCTACACGATTTCTCCTTTTTTTTTTAACGATTTCCTTTCTTCTACAAAATACCAAATGCACCCATACGCTGACGAACCAACACTGCATTCATCCATATTCTTCAGTTTTGCTCCTTTTCTTATTCGATCTACATCTCGTCTCGACACAACGTCCTTAATACATTCAGACTTGAACAGGATATCTTGTTATGTTTAATGCCTCCAAGACTCGGGTTCTGCCCATTGCTCCATCGAAAATTCCTCACGACTTTCCTTTCTCCTTTCATGTGTCTGTAATTCCATCTCGAGTAAGTGAACATGCTTACTGTAACATCCACACTAACTTGGAAACCTCACATTACATAAACAGCTAAGTCTTCCTCTAAGAAACTAAGTCCTGTTTAGATGTCGTAATTTCTTTCTTCCAAACAGTTGTTCCGTTTATACAAAGGACTGATCCGTCCTTGTATGGAGTACCGCTCTCATACCTGGGGTGGTTCTAGGTTTGCATTCATACTTGACAGAGCCGAGTCGAAAGCCGTCCGACTTATCAATTCTCCCAGGCCAACGTCAAAACATGAACCATTTGCCTTACACCGTAGTGTTCGTTCACTTTCCCTCTTCTACAGGTATTACTTTGGTTTATGCTCCCGAGAGATGGATGAGCGTGTGCCCCATCACTAGCTAGACCACGCATTACCCGGCAAGCTGTTGCGTCACATGATTACTGTGTGGCCGTCGGCAAGTCAAGGGTGGGCCGTTTTGATAACTGTTTCTTTCCCTACACCTCCTCAAAGCTTTGCAACTCCCTACCGTCTTATGTCTTTCCCAATAACTATGACCTGACAATTTTTAAAAGACAGGTTTTTTTCACTTCCTCCAAAATTCGTCAATGCATTTCCTCGTCTCTTCTTTCTTGTCATTAACCTCTTTATATTTCAGTAATGGCCCGGCCGTGATGCGGGTTTTTGTCTATAACCGAAGCCTCAAACAGTAAAAGAAAAAATCATGATACTGTAAACTTCGTAAACCTAATGCGAACAGGTCGAGATCATCCAGATGTAAACTCGCCCAACAATCATGCACATACCAGCAAACTCATCGCAAACCAGCAAGATGAACCATCGTTAGAAAGACGATGAAAGAGCCCGAGGCGTTTTGAAATACATTGTTCAAAAACTTCGTCTGGAAGCTGGAGAAGTGAACCCCACCCAGCCTCTCGTGACACCGTCTCTGTTATCTTGGTGGCCCGGGATCGACCTCCCTTCACGATAACTTCCTCACAACACACTCGCCCGTTGTTTAGTTCCCCTTCCTCGCCCTAGGCAGCGCCACCATACAACCAAGATAAGGGACAGGGCGACCGACAGAGGATGTTACACACACACACACACACACACACACACACACACACACACACACACACACACACACACACACACATATGCATATATATATATATATATATATATATATATATATATATATATATATATATATATATATATATATATATATATATATATGTATATATATATATATATATATATATATATATATATATATATATATATATATATATATATATATATATATATAGAGAGAGAGAGAGAGAGAGAGAGAGAGAGAGAGAGAGAGAGGTGTGCCCACGCTCCGCATGGAATTGCTTACACCAACAGTGTGAAGGCACCTTCGAGGACGGAAAGGAGTATAGTCTCGACGAGGATTTTCCAGCCACTGAAAAATAACACCTCAGCTTGCTCCTGCGCGCAGCACAGCCTAAGAGCGGCAAGAGCCCCATAAAAGAGGTCCTACTGGAGCCTCGTACGGACAGAAAGGACTTCTGGGTCAGGAAGGTAAGGTAAGGTGTGTATACACATACCCACAACCATTCTGAAGGTTCCTACAGCTAGGGATTGCGCTACTTCCTGTAGCTGGGACATGTATCCTCCTTTAAAGTGGCAAGTTCTTTGACAAGACTACTCTTGATACAGCCTCGCTCAACGTGACTTTTTCACTGGCATTAGCCAAGGATGATGAGTGAGCGAACTGGGTGTTCCCAGACCGTTTGAAGACCCGTACACACTTCCTCACACGAGACGGGGAAATAAATGGATATCCAGAAAGGTTCAAGAAGGAAATTCTGATGAATCGAAAATTACATTTTGAGAAAGAACAAATCTCACGTCATGGACGCCTTCTTGAATTAAGTTTAATGTAAACAGTGGTATCCAGCAAGGCTCAATTTTTGTGTTATTGTTATACTCTATCTGTAAAGGACTTGTCATAATGACTCGAACCACAGATGAATATGACTGAGAGATATAAGGATCATTTACGATTATACTGATCAACAAACAGGCCTCTGAGGATACATATATTTTCTAACCAAACTCCAAACTGCGAGAATCATCATTTGGAGCTACGGAATATGTCAGCAGCCATAGATTTACTCACAATGAAATAGAGAAGTATAAGGAAAACACGATTATATACTTTAACCATCAACAGATCTCACAATGTCCATCGTTTGCAGTCTTTGGAAACAGAGAGGAACCAATGAGGACGAGAACAACGAGAGAACAGCCAGAAATGATGAAACATTTCTACAAGAAAAAAAAGCTGTGAACATTTGCAGAAGGTATAAGAACAAACAGAAAATGTAGGAGCACGAAGATATGCAGGACACCATGTGACAGAAAAATGAAAAAGAGATGTTGGAAAATGATGTCCCCCAACTGTGAGAACTCCCGCCCCTCGTGCACGAAGTCACCTACACATACAAAAAAAATATGAAACAATACAGCGGGTTCTTCAGTGGGGAAATGACAAGGATCATGTGTTAAAATATTACGCAAACTAAATATAAACTTACAATAGGAATCTGTATCACAAACACTTCCTTAAGGACAGAGATAAAGAAAAAAAAAAAGAAAATGAGGAAGGTAGAAAGCAAGCCTCAGATTCTCAAAGGAACTTAAAGACAAGCGTGTATAATGCACGACATTCATATAATGTACACTGTGACACTCTCCTTACTGGCGCTGTCATCTGAGTAACCAGGACGAGTGTCTAAAACGGTGAATGATGGAACAATCAAAATGGTGAGGGAGGTTTCAAAACAATTAATGCAGGGTGGGAGGGAAACGTTTATGACACGCACCTTCGACTGCAACGATAATATACGGGGCAAACTAGAGAGAGAGAGAGTTTGAGTGTGTGTGTGTGTGTGTGTGTGTGTGTGTGTGTGTGTGTGTGTGTGTGTGTGTGTGTGTGTGTGTGTGTGTGTGTGTAATAAAACTTACCGTTACAACATATCACTGAAGACATCTAAGTATATGGCAAGAACACTGTTAGCTCTGGATCTAGTCCTTCCTTACAGTACAGGAGCCTGGAAAATCATACAACTTATGGACCTCCGGGACAAGAGCTATCACACTGTTCCAGTGGAATACATTCGAAGCGGAGGACAGACCCACCAGAAAGACTACCACTACTTTGAACAATGACGCAGAAGAGCAGTTCTGGTAGTAAGACTCGATCCTACAACAAACAGAAGCAATTCAAGAAGCTGGAATCCCGAGCAGGTATCAGGAGAGACCCCGTGTCTGTTGCCTTGAAAAAAGCAAAGAACACAGGCCAAAGGTAAGGAGTGGAGTCCCTTCAGGGGCTCAGTAACGGGACCAATAATCTTGTAGTGTAAGCAAACGATGTACCAGAAAGACTTGGATCATACTTGGGTATGTCCGCAGATAATGGCGCTCATGAGAGACGAGCAAGAAACATCGAACGGAAGGGTAACTGAAAGAACACTCACCTGAGATGCAACGATGTTAAAAATAAGTGACCAATAACGTTCACTCCAGCGGAATGTACGTCCGAGTGTACGTCCGAGTGTACCTGTAATAAGGATGGGAAGACTGTGGAACTGACCAGGCTTCAGCGCACCATAATGGGGAATGAGCTACGATAATCAACCATGGAAATTAACCTTCTTGTGGGTAGAGGCAGCACCCGACATTTCCTTAATAAGGTGTGACGAGGAGAGAGAGAGAGAGAGAGAGAGAGAGAGAGAGAGAGAGAGAGAGAGAGAGAGAGAGAGAGAGAGAGAGAGAGAGAGAGAGCAATGGCTTGGTTACGGCACACAAAAAATTCCTTCAAGCACAGGTCCAAAGAGATCCTCAGGGGTGGATACTAGTGACGTATGTTCCACTCAGGGTAAGTAACCAGAGCCGTAGTTATTCAGGTCACCCCTACAAGGACACGAAACATAATGGACTACTTAGTGGAGAAACTTAATACAGCCTAGACAAGTACCTGAAGTCCACACACACACACACACACACACGTGTGGAAGACAGTGCCAGTGGGGCTGACGATAGGCCGTAACCCCCACGTCGTACCGTTACTTTATGAGCCTTGCCCAACCTGCTCCGCCAACCACCTCCGCCCTGATTCAGTACAGCCACCATACATCCGCCCACCACCAATACTGCCACCACACCACTACCAACTCTACTGCCACCACATCACTACTGGCATCACACCACCACCACGGCCACCACAACCCTGCCAACGCTACTACCACAACACCACCACTAGCAGCACACTGCCACCACTACGGCAGCGCCATCTCACACTGCCACTGCTGCCAACAACACACTGCCACCACATCACACACCATTATCAACACAACTGCCACCACACCACACACACGCACACACCCCGCACCGCCACAACTATTATCACTATCCCCTAGTTACGCTCGCCATTTTTTGAGCGCTTATCTACATCAGTAAATACAGTATTGTTTATGAACGTCTGTGTTACCCCTGCTGAAGATAAAGGGTGGTAGAGGACAGATAAACAGCCGGGAGCCCGCTTCCACCATGGCTCTACCAGATAATGAAGAGTCACGTGTGAGTCAGAAGAACGTCAAGTTTGATTTCAAGGCCACGACAGGAGCGGGGCGGGGGGTCAGTGAGGAGGAGAAAGGTTTGAGAGGGAGGGAGGGAAGTGAAAGAAAGGGGGTGAGTGAGGGGTGTGGTGGGGCGGGAGGTGGAGGAGGAGGAGGGGGTGCATGAGTCATGGGTGTAGGAGGCAGGTCGGGGGTGGGAGGGTGCCCCAGCCACTCTCCTGATGTAACATCGTGTCAACACCACCACAAGCTGACCTCTCTCTCTCTCTCTCTCTCCTCCCTCACCACCATCACTATCACCACAAATCCATCACCCATCCCTCACCACCACCACCACCTCAATCAATCACCTGTCCTTCACCACCACCGCCACAATCCATCACCCGTCCCTCACCACCACCATCCTCTTCCCTCCTTCCTTCCTTCCTTCCCTCCATGCTTCACGCGAGTCCTAGACCACACGAAGGATACATCAACACTCATTCTTTACAATGCCCTGGTGAGGTGGACCTCATGCGGAGTACGCTCATCCATTCTGGTCATAATTTTCATGCAAAGGTGACAAACAAAGAGAACGAAATCCATAGAAAAGTAACAACACTAATTCCGTCACTCAGAAATAACTTTACGAAAAAGACTCGGAGACCAAAAAATTATTCTTTCTAGAACAAGCACAGATCCGGGGAGATCTTATGAAATCAAATGGAAGGAGATATAAGAGTAACGTGTCGTGGGAAATTCTTTTTTCAACTGCAGAATTGTAGAACATTAGAGTAAAATTACTCCACATGAAGTAAATGAGAAGATTAACATTACTTTCAAATCAAGAACCGACAACTATTTCAATGATATCTGTCAGCAATAAAGAGGCCGGTTTCATGAAGGAGATAATTCCCTAAGTTATTTTACAAAACAGTGAGCATCTTATGTTTCAGCCCAGGAGCCCACTGCAGTAGGGAACGTGTCCCGTTCTCACTTTCCTCAAAAACATTCCACAGCAGTATACTCTCTCCATTCTATATGGTGTTCCTTCTGAGTTTTTACCCAGCCAGCAGCTGAGCTGGAGGACGTGAGAGGTAGGGGAAGATGCCTCCTGCTTTACTACTGTATCCTGTTTCGTCAACAAACAAGATCATGACAGTAGATTACTTCGTAATGGCCCATCAGGTCTCCCGTTATCTGCTCTCCCCATGTACCAGCCCCACCCACCAACCACACCATCCACTCACCACCATACCACCCACCCTCTCTCCATCACCAACCCCCACCCTCTCTCCATCACCACCACCAACCCAATCACCACCACCAAGTGGTTTGTCACAAGTTGACGAAACGGAAATAAACAATACGCTTATAGCCTCACCCTTGCTGGGAACTCTTCAGTAGGGCACTTAATTACGGAGGAAGAGAAACAGGAGGAGGCTGTGTGAAGCCTGTGTAGACCCTGGGGTCAAGCTATTAGACGTAATTCCCCTGCAAGCACATACATTACTTTGGGGCAATGCTGATGACAGTGTTGCTGTTGTTGTGGCTCGGTGTAAGTTCGGGAAGACTGTTGCTGTTACGTACAGAACACAAAA